>NC_073231.2:3946893-4249924 GCF_029281585.2 Gorilla gorilla gorilla | reverse complement strand
ATAGCGGTGTAAATACTTCCATGTTTATAGAGATAGTGGTGTAGATAATTTCAAATTTATACAGAGAGCAGTGTAGATATTTCCAAGTTGATACAGATAGCGGTGTAGATATTTCCACGTTTATAGAGATGGCAGTGTAGATATTTCCATGTTCATACATAGGACGGTGTAGATATTTCCATGTTTATAGGGATGGCTCTGTAGATATTTTCATGTTTACACAAATGGCGGTTTAGATATTTCCATGTTTACATAGATAGCGGTGTAGACATTTCCATGTTTACACAGATAGCGGTGTGGATATTTCCATGTTTATGCAGATAGCAGTGTAGATATTTCCATGTTTATGCAGATAGCGGTGCGGATATTTCCATGTTTATTCAGATAGCGGTGCGGATATTTCCATGTTTATACAGATATTTGGGCTGATATTTCCATGTTTATACAGAAAGCGGTGTAGATGTTTCCATCTTAATACAGATGGCGGTGTAGATATATCAATGTTCGTACAGATGGCGGTGTAGATATTTCCATGTTCATACAGATGGCGGTGTAGATATTTCGAAGTTTATAGAGATAGCGATGTAGATATTTCCATATTTATAGAGAAATCTGTGTAGATATTTCCATGTATATTCAGATAGCTGTGCAGATATTTCAATGTTCATGCAGATAGTGGTGTAGATATTTCCATGTTCATCCAGATGCCGGTGTACATATATCCATATTCATACAGATGGCGGTGAAGATATTTCCATGTTCATACAGATGGCGGTGTAGGTATTTCCATGTTCATACAAATGGCGGTGTAGTTACTTCCATGTTCATAGAGATGGCGGTGTAGATATTTCCAGGTTCATACAAATGGCGGTGTAGATATTTCCATGTTCATAGAGATGGCGGTGTAGATATTTCCATGTTTGTACAGATCGCGGTGTAGATATTTCCATGTTCATACAGATGGCGGTGTAGATATTTCGAAGTTTATAGAGATATCGTTGTAGTTATTTCCATTTTTATAGAGAAATCTGTGTAGATATTTCCATGTATATTCAGATTGCTGTCTAGATATTTCCATGTTCATGCAGATAGCGGTGTAGATATTTCCATGTTCATCCAGATGCCGGTGTACATATATCCATGTTCATACAGATGGCGGTGAAGATATTTCCATGTTCATACAGATGGTGGTGTAGATATTTCCATGTTCATACAAATGGCGGTATAGATATTTCCATGTTCATAGAGATGGCGGTGTAGATAATTCCATGTTCATACAAATGGCGGTGTAGATATTTCCATTTTCATAGAGATGGCGGTGTAGATATTTCCATATTTATGCAGATAGCTGTGTAGTTATTTCCATGTTTATAGGGATAGCAGTGTAGATATTTTCATTGATATACAGATAGCTGTGTAGATATTTGCATGTTCATACAGATAGCGGTCTAGATATTTCCATGTTCATACAGATAGCGGTGTAGATATTTCCATGTTCATACAGATAGCGGTGTAGATATTTCCATGTTCATACAGATAGCTGTGTAGATATTTCCATGTTCATACAGATAGCGGTGTAGATATTTCCATGTTCATACTGTTAGCGGTGTAGATATTTCCATGTTCATACAGATGGCGGTGTAGATATTTACATGTTCATACAGATGGCGGTGTAGATATTTCCATGTTCATACAGATAGCTGTGTAGATATTTCCATGTTTATAGAGATAGTGGTGTAGATAATTTCAAATTTAGACAGAGAGCAGTGTAGATATTTCCAAGTTGATTCAGATAGCGGTGTAGATATTTCCACGTTTATAGAGATGGCAGTGTAGATATTTCCATGTTCATACATAGGACGGTGTAGATATTTCCATGTTTATAGGGATGGCTCTGTAGATATTTTCATGTTTACACAAATGGCGGTGTAGATATTTCCATGTTTACACAGATAGCGGTGTGGATATTTCCATGTTTATGCAGATAGCGGTGTAGATATTTCCATCTTAATACAGATGGCGGTGTAGATATGTCCATGTTTGTACAGATGGCGGTGTAGATATTTGCATGTTCATACAGATGGCGGTGTAGATATTTCGAAGATTATAGAGATAGCGATGTAGTTATTTCCATATTTATAGAGAAATCTGTGTAGATATTTCCATGTATATTCAGATAGCTGTGTAGATATTTCCATGTTCATGCAGATTACGGTGTAGATATTTCCATGTTTATCCAGATGCCGGTGTACATATATCCATGTTCATACAGATGGCGGTGAAGACATTTCCATATTCCTACAGATGGCGGTGTAGGAATTTCCAAGTTCATAAAAATGGCGGTGTAGATATTTCCATGTTCATAGAGATGGCGGTGTAGATATTTCCAGGTTCATAAAAATGGCGGTGTAGATATTTCCATGTTCATAGAGATGGCGGTGTAGATATTTCCATGTTTATACAGATAGCAGTGTAGTTATTTCCATGTTTATAGAGATACCAGTGTGGATATTTCCACTGATATACAGATAGCTGTGTAGATATTTGCATGTTCATACAGATAGCGGTGTAGATATTTCCATGTTCATACAGATAGCGGTGTAGATATTTCCATGTTCATACAGATAGCGGTTTAGATATTTCCATGTTCATACAGATAGCGGTGTAGATATTTCCATGTTCATACAGATAGCGGTGTAGATATTTCCATGTTCATACAGTTAGCGGTGTAGATATTTCCATGTTCATACAGATGGCGGTGAAGATATTTACATGTTGATACAGATGGCGGTGTAGATATTTCCATGTTCATACAGATAGCGGTGTAGATATTTCCATGTTCATACAGATGGCGGTGTAGATATTTCCATGTTCATCCAGATGCCGGTGCACATATATCCATGTTCATACAGATGGCGGTGAAGATATTTCCATGTTCATACACATGGTGGTGTAGATATTTCTATGTTCATACAAATGGCGGTGTAGGTATTTCCATGTTCATAGAGATGGCGGTGTAGATAATTCCATGTTCATACAAATGGCGGTGTAGATATTTCCATGTTCATAGAGATGGCGGTGTAGATATTTCCATATTTATACAGATAGCAGTGTAGTTATTTCCATGTTTATAGGGATAGCAGTGTAGATATTTTCATTGATATACAGATAGCTGTGTAGATATTTGCATGTTCATACAGATAGCGGTCTAGATATTTCCATGTTCATACAGATAGCGGTGTAGATATTTGCATGTTCATACAGATAGCGGTGTAGATATTTCCATGTTCATACAGATAGTGGTGTAGATATTTCCATGCTCATACATATAGCGGTGTAGATATTTCCATGTTCATACAGTTAGCGGTGTAGGTATTTCCATGTTCATACAGATGGCGGTGTAGATATTTCCAAGTTCATACAGATGGCGGTGTAGATATTTACATGTTCATACAGATGGCGGTGTAGGTATTTTCATGTTTATACAGATAGCGGTGTAGATATTTCCATGTTCATACAGATAGCGGTGTAGATATTTCCATGTTCATACAGATAGCGGTGTAGATATTTCCATGTTCACACAGATGGCGGTGTAGATATTTACATGTTCATACAGATGGCGGTGAAGATATTTCCATGTTCATACAGATAGCGGTGTAGATACTTCCATGTTTATAGAGATAGTGGTGTAGATAATTTCAAATTTATACAGAGAGCAGTGTAGATATTTCCAAGTTGATACAGATAGCGGTGTAGATATTTCCACGTTTATAGAGATGGCAGTGTAGATATTTCCATGTTCATACATAGGACGGTGTAGATATTTCCATGTTTATAGGGATGGCTCTGTAGATATTTTCATGTTTACACAAATGGCGGTGTAGATATTTCCATGTTTACATAGATAGCGGTGTAGACATTTCCATGTTTACACAGATAGCGGTGTGGATATTTCCATGTTTATGCAGATAGCAGTGTAGATATTTCCATGTTTATGCAGATAGCGGTGTAGACATTTCCATGTTTACTCAGATAGCGGTGTGGATATTTCCATGTTTATGCAGATTGCAGTGTAGATATTTCCATGATTATACAGATAGCGGTGCGGATATTTCCATGTTTATACAGATAGTTGGGCAGATATTTCCATGTTTATACAGATAGCGGTGTAGATATTTCCATCTTAATACAGATGGCGGTGTAGATATGTCCATGTTCGTACAGATCGCGGTGTAGATATTTCCATGTTCATACAGATGGCGGTGTAGATATTTCGAAGTTTATAGAGATATCGTTGTAGTTATTTCCATTTTTATAGAGAAATCTGTGTAGATATTTCCATGTATATTCAGATTGCTGTCTAGATATTTCCATGTTCATGCAGATAGCGGTGTAGATATTTCCATGTTCATCCAGATGCCGGTGTACATATATCCATGTTCATACAGATGGCGGTGAAGATATTTCCATGTTCATACAGATGGTGGTGTAGATATTTCCATGTTCATACAAATGGCGGTATAGATATTTCCATGTTCATAGAGATGGCGGTGTAGATAATTCCATGTTCATACAAATGGCGGTGTAGATATTTCCATTTTCATAGAGATGGCGGTGTAGATATTTCCATATTTATGCAGATAGCTGTGTAGTTATTTCCATGTTTATAGGGATAGCAGTGTAGATATTTTCATTGATATACAGATAGCTGTGTAGATATTTGCATGTTCATACAGATAGCGGTCTAGATATTTCCATGTTCATACAGATAGCGGTGTAGATATTTGCATGTTCATACAGATAGCGGTGTAGATATTTCCATGTTCATACAGATAGCTGTGTAGATATTTCCATGTTCATACAGATAGCGGTGTAGATATTTCCATGTTCATACTGTTAGCGGTGTAGATATTTCCATGTTCATACAGATGGCGGTGTAGATATTTACATGTTCATACAGATGGCGGTGTAGATATTTCCATGTTCATACAGATAGCTGTGTAGATATTTCCATGTTTATAGAGATAGTGGTGTAGATAATTTCAAATTTATACAGAGAGCAGTGTAGATATTTCCAAGTTGATACAGATAGCGGTGTAGATATTTCCACGTTTATAGAGATGGCAGTGTAGATATTTCCATGTTCATACATAGGACGGTGTAGATATTTCCATGTTTATAGGGATGGCTCTGTAGATATTTTCATGTTTACACAAATGGCGGTGTAGATATTTCCATGTTTACACAGATAGCGGTGTGGATATTTCCATGTTTATGCAGATAGCGGTGTAGATATTTCCATCTTAATACAGATGGCGGTGTAGATATGTCCATGTTTGTACAGATGGCGGTGTAGATATTTGCATGTTCATACAGATGGCGGTGAAGATATTTACATGTTGATACAGATGGCGGTGTAGATATTTCCATGTTCATACAGATAGCGGTGTAGATATTTCCATGTTCATACAGATGGCGGTGTAGATATTTCCATGTTCATCCAGATGCCGGTGCACATATATCCATGTTCATACAGATGGCGGTGAAGATATTTCCATGTTCATACACATGGTGGTGTAGATATTTCTATGTTCATACAAATGGCGGTGTAGGTATTTCCATGTTCATAGAGATGGCGGTGTAGATAATTCCATGTTCATACAAATGGCAGTGTAGATATTTCCATGTTCATAGAGATGGCGGTGTAGATATTTCCATATTTATACAGATAGCAGTGTAGTTATTTCCATGTTTATAGGGATAGCAGTGTAGATATTTTCATTGATATACAGATAGCTGTGTAGATATTTGCATGTTCATACAGATAGCGGTCTAGATATTTCCATGTTCATACAGATAGCGGTGTAGATATTTGCATGTTCATACAGATAGCGGTGTAGATATTTCCATGTTCATACAGATAGTGGTGTAGATATTTCCATGCTCATACATATAGCGGTGTAGATATTTCCATGTTCATACAGTTAGCGGTGTAGGTATTTCCATGTTCATACAGATGGCGGTGTAGATATTTCCAAGTTCATACAGATGGCGGTGTAGATATTTACATGTTCATACAGATGGCGGTGTAGGTATTTTCATGTTTATACAGATAGCGGTGTAGATATTTCCATGTTCATACAGATAGCGGTGTAGATATTTCCATGTTCATACAGATAGCGGTGTAGATATTTCCATGTTCACACAGATGGCGGTGTAGATATTTACATGTTCATACAGATGGCGGTGAAGATATTTCCATGTTCATACAGATAGCGGTGTAGATACTTCCATGTTTATAGAGATAGTGGTGTAGATAATTTCAAATTTATACTGAGAGCAGTGTAGATATTTCCAAGTTGATACAGATAGCGGTGTAGATATTTCCACGTTTATAGAGATGGCAGTGTAGATATTTCCATGTTCATACATAGGACGGTGTAGATATTTCCATGTTTATAGGGATGGCTCTGTAGATATTTTCATGTTTACACAAATGGCGGTGTAGATATTTCCATGTTTACATAGATAGCGGTGTAGACATTTCCATGTTTACACAGATAGCGGTGTGGATATTTCCATGTTTATGCAGATAGCAGTGTAGATATTTCCATGTTTATGCAGATAGCGGTGCGGATATTTCCATGTTTATTCAGATAGCGGTGCGGATATTTCCATGTTTATACAGATATTTGGGATGATATTTCCATGTTTATACAGAAAGCGGTGTAGATGTTTCCATCTTAATACAGATGGCGGTGTAGATATATCAATGTTCGTACAGATGGCGGTGTAGATATTTCCATGTTCATACAGATGGCGGTGTAGATATTTCGAAGTTTATAGAGATAGCGCTGTAGATATTTCCATATTTATAGACAAATCTGTGTAGATATTTCCATGTATATTCAGATAGCTGTGTAGATATTTCAATGTTCATGCAGATAGTGGTGTAGATATTTCCATGTTCATCCAGATGCCGGTGTACATATATCCATATTCATACAGATGGCGGTGAAGATATTTCCATGTTCATACAGATGGCGGTGTAGGTATTTCCATGTTCATACAAATGGCGGTGTAGTTACTTCCATGTTCATAGAGATGGCGGTGTAGATATTTCGAGGTTCATACAAATGGCGGTGTAGATATTTCCATGTTCATAGAGATGGCGGTGTAGATATTTCCATGTTTGTACAGATAGCAGTGTAGTTATTTCCATGTTTATAGACATACTAGTGTGGATATTTCCATTGATATACAGATAGCTGTGTAGATATTTGCATGTTCATATAGATAGCGGTGTAGATATTTCCATCTTCATACAGATAGCGGTGTAGATATTTCCATATTCATACAGTTAGCGGTGTAGATATTTCCATGTTCATGCAGATGGCGGTGTAGATATTTACATGTTCATACAGATGGCGGTGTAGATATTTCCATGTTCGTATGGTTGGCAGTGTAGATACTTCCATGTTCATACATTTGGCGGTGTAGATATTTCCATGTTTATACAGATAGCAGTGTAGTTATTTCCATGTTTATGGAGACAGCTGAGTAGATATTTCCATTGATATACAGATAGCTGTGTAGATATTTGCATGTTCATACAGATAGCGGTGTAGATATTTCCATGTTCGTACAGATAGCGGTGTAGATATTTCCATGTTCATACAGATAGCGGTGTAGATATTTCCATGTTCATATAGATAACGGTGTAGATATTTCCGTGTTCATACAGAGAGCGGTGTAGATATTTCCATGTTCATACACTTAGCGGTGTAGATATTTCCATGTTCATACAGATGGCGGTGTAGATATTTACATGTTCATACAGATGGCGGTATAGATATTTCCATGTTCGTACAGATGGCGGTGTAGATATTTCCATGTTCATAGAGATGGCGGTGTAGATATTTACAAGTTTATACAGATGGTTGTGTGGATATTTTCATGTTTATAGAGATGGCGTTCTAGATATTTCCAAGTTTATAGAGATGGCGGTCTAGATATTCCCATGTTTACACAGATGGTGGTGTAGTTATTTCCAAGTTTATAGAGACTGCGTTGTAAATATTTCCATGTTTATACAGATAGCGGTGAAGATATTTCCATGTTTATACAGATAGCGGTGTAGATATTTCCATGTTTATACAGATAGCAGTGTAGATATTTCCATGTTTATAGAGATAGTGGTGTAGATAATTTCAAATTTATACAGAGAGCAGTGTAGATATTTCCAAGTTGATACAGATAGCGGTGTAGATATTTCCACGTTTATAGAGATGGCAGTGTATATATTTCCATGTTCATACATAGGATGGTGTAGATATTTCCATGTTTATAGGGATGGCTCTGTAGATATTTTCATGTTTACACAAATGGCGGTGTAGATATTTCCATGTTTATATAGATAGCGGTGTAGACATTTCCATGTTTACACAGATAGCGGTGTGGATATTTCCATGTTTATGCAGATAGCAGTGTAGATATTTCCATGTTTATACAGATAGCGGTGCGGATATTTCCATGTTTATTCAGATAGCGGTGCGGATATTTCCATGTTTATACAGATAGTTGGGCTGATATTTCCATGTTTATACAGAGAGCGGTGTAGATATTTCCATCTTAATACAGATGGCGGTGTAGATATATCAATGTTCATGCAGATAACGGTGTAGATATTTCCATGTTCATACAGATGGCGGGGAAGATATTCATATGTTCATACAGATGGCGGTGTAGACATTTCCATGTTTATACAGATAGCAGTGTAGATATTTGCATGTTTACAGAGATAGTGGTGTAGATAATTTCAATTTTATACAGAGAGCAGTGTAGATATTTCCAAGTTCATACAGATAGCGGTGTAGATATTTCCACGTTTATAGAGATGGCGGTGTAGATATTTCCATGTTCATACAGATGGCGGTGTAGATATTTCCATGTTTATAGAGATGGCGGTGTAGATATTTTCATGTTTACACAGATGGCGGTGTAGATATTTCCATGTTTACACAGATAGCGGTGTAGACATTTCCATGTTTACGCAGATTGCGGTGTGGATATTTCCATGTTTATGCAGATAGCAGTGTAGATATTTCCATGTTTATACAGATAGCGGCGCGGATATTTAAATGTTTATACAGATAGTTGAACAGATATTTCCATGTTTATACATATAGCGGTGTAGATATTTCCATCTTAATACAGATGGCGGTGTAGATATGTCCATGTTTATACAGATGGCGGTGTAGATATTTCCATGTTCATACAGATGGCGGTGTAGATATTTCGAAGTTTATAGAGATAGAGCTGTAGTTATTTCCATATTTATAGAGAAATCTCTGTAGATATTTCCAAGTATATTCAGATAGCTGTGTAGATATTTCCATGTTCATGCAGATAACGGTGTAGATATTTCCATGTTCATCCATATGCCGGTGTACATATATCCATGTTCATACAGATGGCGGTGAAGATATTTCCATGTTCATACAGATGGCGGTGTAGGTAATTCCATGTTCATACAAATGGCGGTGTAGTTACTTCCATGTTCATAGAGATGGCGGTGTAGATATTTCCAGGTTCATACAAATGGTGGTGTAGATATTTCCATGTTCATAGAGATGGCGGTGTAGGTATTTCCATGTTTGTACAGATAGCAGTGTAGTTATTTCCATGTTTATAGAGATACCAGTGTGGATATTTCCATTGATATACAGATAGCTGTGTAGATATTTGAATGTTCATACAGATAGCGGTGTAGATATTTCCATGTTCATACTGATAGCGGTGTAGATATTTCCATGTTCATACAGATAGCGGTGTAGATATTTCCATGTTCATACAGATAGCGGTGTAGATATTTCCATGTTCATACAGATAGCGGTGTAGATGTTTCCATGTTCGTACAGATAGCCGTGTAGATATTTCCATGTTCATACCAATAGCAGTGTAGACATTTCCCTGTTCATACATTTAGCGGTGTAGATATTTCCATGTTCATACAGATGGCGGTGAAGATATTCATATGTTCATACAGATGGCGGTGTAGATATTTCCAAGTTTGTACGGATGGCAGTGTAGATATTTCCATGTTCATACAGGTGGCGGTGTAGATATTTCCATGTTCATACAAATGGCGGTGTAGATATTTCCATGTTCATAGAGATGGCGGTGTAGATATTTCCATATTTATACAGATAGCAGTGTAGTTATTTCCATGTTTATAGAGATAGCAGTGTAGATATTTCCATTGATATACAGATAGCTGTGTAGATATTTGCATGTTCATAGAGAGAGCGGTGTAGATATTTCCATGTTCATACAGATAGCGGTGTAGATATTTCCATGTTCATACAGATAGCGGTGTAGATGTTTCCATGTTCGTACAGATAGCCGTGTAGATATTTCCATGTTCATACCAATAGCGGTGTAGACATTTCCCTGTTAATACAGATGGCGTTGTAGATATTTCCATGTTCATACAGATGGCGGTATAGATATTTCCATGTTCGTACAGATGGCAGTGTAGGTATTTCCATGTTCATAGAGATGGCGGTGTAGATATTTCCATGTTTATGCAGATAGCGGTATAGATATTTCCATGTTTATACAGATGGTGGTGTAGATATTTCCATGTTTATAGAGATGGCGGTCTAGATATTTCCATGTTTACAGAGATAGGTGTGTAGTTATTTCCAAGTTTATAGAGACAGCGTTGTAGATATTTCCTTGTTTATACAGATAGAGGTGAAGATATTTCCATGTTTATACAGATAGCGGTGTAGATATTTCCATGTTCATACAGATAGCAGTGTAGATATTTGCATGTTTATACAGATAGTGGTGTAGATAATTTCAATTTTATACAGAGAGCAGTGTAGATATTTCCAAGTTCATACAGATATCGGTGTAGATATTTCCACGTTTATAGAGATGGCGGTGTAGATATTTCCATGTTCATACAGATGGCGGTGTAGATATTTCCATGTTTATAGGGATGGCGGTGTAGATATTTTCATGTTTACACAGATGGCGGTGTAGATATTTCCATGTTTACACAGATAGCGGTGTAGACATTTCCATGTTTACACAGATAGCGGTGTGGATATTTCCATGTTTATGCAGATAGCAGTGTAGATATTTCCATGTTTATACAGATAGCAGTGCTGATATTTCCATGTTTATGCAGATAGCGGTGAAGATATTTCCATGTTTATACAGATAGCGGTGTACATATTTCCATGTTTATACAGATAGCGGTGTAGATATTTCCATCTTAATACAGATGGCGGTATAGATATGTCCATGTTCATACAGATGGCGGTGTAGATATTTCCATGTTTATACAGATAGCGGTGTAGATATTTCCATCTTAATACAGATGGAGGTGTAGATAAGTCCATGTTCGTACAGATGGCGGTGTAGATATTTCCATGTTCATAGAGATGACAGTGTAGATATTTCGAAGTTTATGGAGATAGCGCTGTAGATATTTCCGTATTTATAGGGAAATCTGTGTAGATATTTCCATGTATATTCAGATAGCTGTGTAGATATTTCCATGTTCATGCAGATAGCGGTGTAGATATTTCCATGTTCATCCGGATGCCGGTGTAGATACATCCATGTTCATACAGATGGCGGTGAAGATATTTCCATGTTCATACAGATGGCTGTGTAGATATTTCCATCTTCATCGAGTTGGCGGTGTAGATATTTCCATGTTGATACAGATAGCAGTGTAGTTATTTCCATGTTTATAGAGATAGCAGTGTAGATATTTCCATTGATATACAGATAGCGGTGTAGATATTTCCATGTTCATACAGATGGCGATGTAGGTATTTCCATGTTCATACACATGGCGGTGTAGTTACTTCCATGTTCATAGAGATGGCGGTGTAGATATTTCCAGGTTCATACAAATGGCGGTGTAGATATTTACATGTTCATACAGATGGCGGTGTAGATATTTCCATGTTCGTACGGATGGCAGTGTAGATATTTCCATGTTCATACAGGTGGCGGTGTAGATATTTCCATGTTTATACAGAGAGCAGTGTAGTTATTTCCATGTTTATAGAGATAGCAGTGTGGATATTTCCATTGATATACAGATAGCTGTGTAGATATTTGCATGTTCATACAGATAGCGGTGTAGATATTTCCATGTTCATACAGTTAGCGGTGTAGATATTTCCATGTTCATACAGATGGCGGTGTAGATATTTACATGTTCATACAGATGGCGGTGTAGATATTTCCATGTTCATCCAGATGCCGGTGTACATATATCCATGTTCATACAGATGGCGATGAAGATATTTCCATGTTCATACACATGGTGGTGTAGATATTTCTACATTCATACAAATGACGGTGTAGATATTTCCAAGTTCATAGAGATGGCGGTGTAGATAATTCCATGTTCATACAAATGGCGGTGTAGATATTTCCATGTTCATAGAGATGGCGGTGTAGATATTTCCATATTTATACAGATAGCAGTGTAGTTATTTCCAAGTTTATAGGGATAGCAGTGTAGATATTTTCATTGATATACAGATAGCTGTGTAGATATTTGCATGTTCATACAGATAGCGGTCTAGATATTTCCATGTTCATACAGATAGCGGTGTAGATATTTGCATGTTCATACAGATAGCGGTGTAGATATTTCCATGTTCATACAGATAGTGGTGTAGATATTTCCATGCTCATACAGATAGCGGCGTAGATATTTCCATGTTCATACAGTTAGCGGTGTATGTATTTCCATGTTCATACAGATGGCGGTGTAGATATTTACAAGTTCATACAGATGGCGGTGTAGATATTTACATGTTCATACAGATGGCGGTGTAGATATTTTCATGTTTATACAGATAGCGGTGTAGATATTTCCATGTTCATACAGATAGCGGTGTAGATATTTCCATGTTCATACCAATTGCGGTGTAGATATTTCCATGTTGATACAGTTAGCGGTGTAGATATTTCCATGTTCATACAGATGGCGGTGTAGATATTTCCATGTTCATACAGATGGCGGTGTAGATATTTCCACGTTCGTACGGATGGCAGTGTAGATATTTCCATGTTCATACAGGTGGTGGTGTTGATATTTCCATGTTTATACAGATAGCAGTGTAGTTATTTCCATGTTTATAGAGACAGCTGTGTAGATATTTCCATTGATATACAGATAGCTGTGTAGATATTTGCATGTTCATACAGTTAGCGGTGTAGATATTTCCATGTTCATACAGATGGCGGTGTAGATATTTACATGTTCATACAGATGGCGGTATAGATATTTCCATGTTCGTACAGATGGCGGTGTAGATATTTCCATGTTCATAGAGATGGCGGTGTAGATATTTCCATGTTTTTGCAGATAGCGGTGTAGATATTTCCATGTTTATACAGATGGTGGTGTAGATATTTCCATGTTTATAGAGAAGGAGGTCTAGATATTTCCATGTTTACAGAGATAGTGGTGTAGTTATTTCTAAGTTTATAGAGACAGCGTTGTAGATATTTCCATGTTTATACAGATAGGTATGAAGATATTTCCATGTTTATACAGATAGCGGTGTAGATATTTCCATGTTTATACAAATAGCAGTGTAGATATTTCCATGTTTGTAGAGATAGTGGTGTAGATAATTTCAATTTCATACAGACGGCAATGTAGATATTTCCAAGTTCATACAGATAGCTGTGTAGATATTTCCACGTTTATAGACATGGCGGTGTAGATATTTCCATGTTCATACAGACGGCGGTGTAGGTATTTCCATGTTCATAGGGATGGCGGCGTAGATATTTTCATGTTTACACAGATAGTGGTATGGATATTTCCATGTTCATGCAGATTACGGTGTAGATATTTCCATGTTTATCCAGATGCCGGTGTACATATATCCATGTTCATACAGATGGCGGTGAAGACATTTCCATGTTCATACAGATGGCGGTGTAGGAATTTCCAAGTTCATACAAATGGCGGTGTAGATATTTCCATGTTCATAGAGATGGCGGTGTAGATATTTCCAGGTTCATAAAAATGGCGGTGTAGATATTTCCATGTTCATAGAGATGGCGGTGTAGATATTTCCATGTTTATACAGATAGCAGTGTAGTTATTTCCATGTTTATAGAGATACCAGTGTGGATATTTCCATTGATATACAGATAGCTGTGTAGATATTTGCATGTTCATACAGATAGCGGTGTAGGTATTTCCATGTTCATACAGATAGCGGTGTAGATATTTCCATGTTCATACAGATAGCGGTGTAGATATTTCCATGTTAATACAGTTAGCGGTGTAGATATTTCCATGTTCATACAGATAGCGGTGTAGATATTTCCATGTTCATACAGTTAGCGGTGTAGATATTTCCATGTTCATACAGATGGCGGTGAAGATATTTACATGTTGATACAGATGGCGGTGTAGATATTTCCATGTTCATACAGATAGCGGTGTAGATATTTCCATGTTCATCCAGATGCCGGTGTACATATATCCATGTTCATACAGATGGCGGTGAAGATATTTCCATGTTCATACACATGGTGGTGTAGATATTTCTATGTTCATACAAATGGCGGTGTAGGTATTTCCATGTTCATAGAGATGGCGGTGTAGATAATTCCATGTTCATACAAATGGCGGTGTAGATATTTCCATGTTCATAGAGATGGCCGTGTAGATATTTCCATATTTATACAGATAGCAGTGTAGTTATTTCCATGTTTATAGGGATAGCAGTGTAGATATTTTCATTGATATACAGATAGCTGTGTAGATATTTGCATGTTCATACAGATAGCGGTCTAGATATTTCCATGTTCATACAGATAGCGGTGTAGATATTTGCATGTTCATACAGATAGCGGTGTAGATATTTCCATGTTCATACAGATAGTGGTGTAGATATTTCCATGCTCATACAGATAGCGGTGTAGATATTTCCATGTTCATACAGTTAGCGGTGTAGGTATTTCCATGTTCATACAGATGGCGGTGTAGATATTTACAAGTTCATACAGATGGCGGTGTAGATATTTACATGTTCATACAGATGGCGGTGTAGATATTTTCATGTTCATACAGATAGCGGTGTAGATATTTCCATGTTCATACAGATAGCGGTGTAGATATTTCCATGTTCATACAGATAGCGGTGTAGATATTTCCATGTTCATACCAATTGCGGTGTAGATATTTCCAAGTTGATACAGTTAGCGGTGTAGATATTTCCATGTTCATACAGATGGCGGTGTAGATATTTACATGTTCATACAGATGGCGGTGTAGATATTTCCACGTTCGTACGGATGGCAGTGTAGATATTTCCATGTTCATACAGGTGGCGGTGTTGATATTTCCATGTTTATACAGATAGCAGTGTAGTTATTTCCATGTTTATAGAGACAGCTGTGTAGATATTTCCATTGATATACAGATAGCTGTGTAGATATTTGCATGTTCATACAGTTAGCGGTGTAGATATTTCCATGTTCATACAGATGGCGGTGTAGATATTTACATGTTCATACAGATGGCGGTATAGGTATTTCCATGTTCGTACAGATGGCGGTGTAGATATTTCCATGTTCATAGAGATGACGGTGTAGATATTTCCATGTTTTTGCAGATATCGGTGTAGATATTTCCATGTTTATACAGATGGTGGTGTAGATATTTCCATGTTTATAGAGAAGGAGGTCTAGATATTTCCATGTTTACAGAGATAGTGGTGTAGTTATTTCTAAGTTTATAGAGACAGCGTTGTAGATATTTCCATGTTTATACAGATAGGTATGAAGATATTTCCATGTTTATACAGATAGCGGTGTAGATATTTCCATGTTTATACAAATAGCAGTGTAGATATTTCCATGTTTGTAGAGATAGTGGTGTAGATAATTTCAATTTCATACAGACGGCAGTGTAGATATTTCCAAGTTCATACAGATAGCTGTGTAGATATTTCCACGTTTATAGACATGGCGGTGTAGATATTTCCATGTTCATACTGACGGCGGTGTAGGTATTTCCATGTTCATAGGGATGGCGGCGTAGATATTTTCATGTTTACACAGATGGCGGTGTAGACATTTCCATGTTTACTCAGATAGCGGTGTGGATATTTCCATGTTTATGCAGATTGCAGTGTAGATATTTCCATGATTATACAGATAGCGGTGCGGATATTTCCATGTTTATACAGATAGTTGGGCAGATATTTCCATGTTTATACAGATAGCGGTGTAGATATTTCCATCTTAATACAGA
Organism: Gorilla gorilla gorilla; assembly: GCF_029281585.2. Lineage (NCBI taxonomy): Eukaryota > Metazoa > Chordata > Mammalia > Primates > Hominidae > Gorilla > Gorilla gorilla. The sequence goes on along the minus strand of NC_073231.2, from coordinate 4,233,603 downwards.
TGGCGGTGTAGATATGTCCATGTTCGTACAGATCGCGGTGTAGATATTTCCATGTTCATACAGATGGCGGTGTAGATATTTCGAAGTTTATAGAGATATCGTTGTAGTTATTTCCATTTTTATAGAGAAATCTGTGTAGATATTTCCATGTATATTCAGATTGCTGTCTAGATATTTCCATGTTCATGCAGATAGCGGTGTAGATATTTCCATGTTCATCCAGATGCCGGTGTACATATATCCATGTTCATACAGATGGCGGTGAAGATATTTCCATGTTCATACAGATGGTGGTGTAGATATTTCCATGTTCATACAAATGGCGGTATAGATATTTCCATGTTCATAGAGATGGCGGTGTAGATAATTCCATGTTCATACAAATGGCGGTGTAGATATTTCCATTTTCATAGAGATGGCGGTGTAGATATTTCCATATTTATGCAGATAGCTGTGTAGTTATTTCCATGTTTATAGGGATAGCAGTGTAGATATTTTCATTGATATACAGATAGCTGTGTAGATATTTGCATGTTCATACAGATAGCGGTCTAGATATTTCCATGTTCATACAGATAGCGGTGTAGATATTTCCATGTTCATACAGATAGCGGTGTAGATATTTCCATGTTCATACAGATAGCTGTGTAGATATTTCCATGTTCATACAGATAGCGGTGTAGATATTTCCATGTTCATACTGTTAGCGGTGTAGATATTTCCATGTTCATACAGATGGCGGTGTAGATATTTACATGTTCATACAGATGGTGGTGTAGATATTTCCATGTTCATACAGATAGCTGTGTAGATATTTCCATGTTTATAGAGATAGTGGTGTAGATAATTTCAAATTTATACAGAGAGCAGTGTAGATATTTCCAAGTTGATACAGATAGCGGTGTAGATATTTCCACGTTTATAGAGATGGCAGTGTAGATATTTCCATGTTCATACATAGGACGGTGTCGATATTTCCATGTTTATAGGGATGGCTCTGTAGATATTTTCATGTTTACACAAATGGCGGTGTAGATATTTCCATGTTTACACAGATAGCGGTGTGGATATTTCCATGTTTATGCAGATAGCGGTGTAGATATTTCCATCTTAATACAGATGGCGGTGTAGATATGTCCATGTTTGTACAGATGGCGGTGTAGATATTTGCATGTTCATACAGATGGCGGTGTAGATATTTCGAAGTTTATAGAGATAGCGATGTAGTTATTTCCATATTTATAGAGAAATCTGTGTAGATATTTCCATGTATATTCAGATAGCTGTGTAGATATTTCCATGTTCATGCAGATTACGGTGTAGATATTTCCATGTTTATCCAGATGCCGGTGTACATATATCCATGTTCATACAGATGCCGGTGAAGACATTTCCATATTCCTACAGATGGCGGTGTAGGAATTTCCAAGTTCATAAAAATGGCGGTGTAGATATTTCCATGTTCATAGAGATGGCGGTGTAGATATTTCCAGGTTCATAAAAATGGCGGTGTAGATATTTCCATGTTCATAGAGATGGCGGTGTAGATATTTCCATGTTTATACAGATAGCAGTGTAGTTATTTCCATGTTTATAGAGATACCAGTGTGGATATTTCCATTGATATACAGATAGCTGTGTAGATATTTGCATGTTCATACAGATAGCGGTGTAGATATTTCCATGTTCATACAGATAGCGGTGTAGATATTTCCATGTTCATACAGATAGCGGTGTAGATATTTCCATGTTCATACAGATAGCGGTGTAGATATTTCCATGTTCATACAGATAGCGGTGTAGATATTTCCATGTTCATACAGTTAGCGGTGTAGATATTTCCATGTTCATACAGATGGCGGTGAAGATATTTACATGTTGATACAGATGGCGGTGTAGATATTTCCATGTTCATACAGATAGCGGTGTAGATATTTCCATGTTCATACAGATGGCGGTGTAGATATTTCCATGTTCATCCAGATGCCGGTGCACATATATCCATGTTCATACAGATGGCGGTGAAGATATTTCCATGTTCATACACATGGTGGTGTAGATATTTCTATGTTCATACAAATGGCGGTGTAGGTATTTCCATGTTCATAGAGATGGCGGTGTAGATAATTCCATGTTCATACAAATGGCGGTGTAGATATTTCCATGTTCATAGAGATGGCGGTGTAGATATTTCCATATTTATACAGATAGCAGTGTGGTTATTTCCATGTTTATAGGGATAGCAGTGTAGATATTTTCATTGATATACAGATAGCTGTGTAGATATTTGCATGTTCATACAGATAGCGGTCTAGATATTTCCATGTTCATACAGATAGCGGTGTAGATATTTGCATGTTCATACAGATAGCGGTGTAGATATTTCCATGTTCATACAGATAGTGGTGTAGATATTTCCATGCTCATACAGATAGCGGTGTAGATATTTCCATGTTCATACAGTTAGCGGTGTAGGTATTTCCATGTTCATACAGATGGCGGTGTAGATATTTACAAGTTCATACAGATGGCGGTGTAGATATTTACATGTTCATACAGATGGCGGTGTAGATATTTTCATGTTCATACAGATAGCGGTGTAGATATTTCCATGTTCATACAGATAGCGGTGTAGATATTTCCATGTTCATACAGATAGCGGTGTAGATATTTCCATGTTCATACCAATTGCGGTGTAGATATTTCCAAGTTGATACAGTTAGCGGTGTAGATATTTCCATGTTCATACAGATGGCGGTGTAGATATTTACATGTTCATACAGATGGCGGTGTAGATATTTCCACGTTCGTATGGATGGCAGTGTAGATATTTCCATGTTCATACAGGTGGCGGTGTTGATATTTCCATGTTTATACAGATAGCAGTGTAGTTATTTCCATGTTTATAGAGACAGCTGTGTAGATATTTCCATTGATATACAGATAGCTGTGTAGATATTTGCATGTTCATACAGTTAGCGGTGTAGATATTTCCATGTTCATACAGATGGCGGTGTAGATATTTACATGTTCATACAGATGGCGGTATAGGTATTTCCATGTTCGTTCAGATGGCGGTGTAGATATTTCCATGTTCATAGAGATGGCGGTGTAGATATTTCCATGTTTTTGCAGATAGCGGTGTAGATATTTCCATGTTTATACAGATGGTGGTGTAGATATTTCCATGTTTATAGAGAAGGAGGTCTAGATATTTCCATGTTTACAGAGATAGTGGTGTAGTTATTTCTAAGTTTATAGAGACAGCGTTGTAGATATTTCCATGTTTATACAGATAGGTATGAAGATATTTCCATGTTTATACAGATAGCGGTGTAGATATTTCCATGTTTATACAAATAGCAGTGTAGATATTTCCATGTTTGTAGAGATAGTGGTGTAGATAATTTCAATTTCATACAGACGGCAGTGTAGATATTTCCAAGTTCATACAGATAGCTGTGTAGATATTTCCACGTTTATAGACATGGCGGTGTAGATATTTCCATGTTCATACAGACGGCGGTGTAGGTATTTCCATGTTCATAGGGATGGCGGCGTAGATATTTTCATGTTTACACAGATGGCGGTGTAGACATTTCCATGTTTACTCAGATAGCGGTGTGGATATTTCCATGTTTATGCAGATTGCAGTGTAGATATTTCCATGATTATACAGATAGCGGTGCGGATATTTCCATGTTTATACAGATAGTTGGGCAGATATTTCCATGTTTATACAGATAGCGGTGTAGATATTTCCATCTTAATACAGATGGCGGTGTAGATATGTCCATGTTCGTACAGATCGCGGTGTAGATATTTCCATGTTCATACAGATGGCGGTGTAGATATTTCGAAGTTTATAGAGATATCGTTGTAGTTATTTCCATTTTTATAGAGAAATCTGTGTAGATATTTCCATGTATATTCAGATTGCTGTCTAGATATTTCCATGTTCATGCAGATAGCGGTGTAGATATTTCCATGTTCATCCAGATGCCGGTGTACATATATCCATGTTCATACAGATGGCGGTGAAGATATTTCCATGTTCATACAGATGGTGGTGTAGATATTTCCATGTTCATACAAATGGCGGTATAGATATTTCCATGTTCATAGAGATGGCGGTGTAGATAATTCCATGTTCATACAAATGGCGGTGTAGATATTTCCATTTTCATAGAGATGGCGGTGTAGATATTTCCATATTTATGCAGATAGCTGTGTAGTTATTTCCATGTTTATAGGGATAGCAGTGTAGATATTTTCATTGATATACAGATAGCTGTGTAGATATTTGCATGTTCATACAGATAGCGGTCTAGATATTTCCATGTTCATACAGATAGCGGTGTAGATATTTCCATGTTCATACAGATAGCGGTGTAGATATTTCCATGTTCATACAGATAGCTGTGTAGATATTTCCATGTTCATACAGATAGCGGTGTAGATATTTCCATGTTCATACTGTTAGCGGTGTAGATATTTCCATGTTCATACAGATGGCGGTGTAGATATTTACATGTTCATACAGATGGCGGTGTAGATATTTCCATGTTCATACAGATAGCTGTGTAGATATTTCCATGTTTATAGAGATAGTGGTGTAGATAATTTCAAATTTAGACAGAGAGCAGTGTAGATATTTCCAAGTTGATACAGATAGCGGTGTAGATATTTCCACGTTTATAGAGATGGCAGTGTAGATATTTCCATGTTCATACATAGGACGGTGTAGATATTTCCATGTTTATAGGGATGGCTCTGTAGATATTTTCATGTTTACACAAATGGCGGTGTAGATATTTCCATGTTTACACAGATAGCGGTGTGGATATTTCCATGTTTATGCAGATAGCGGTGTAGATATTTCCATCTTAATACAGATGGCGGTGTAGATATGTCCATGTTTGTACAGATGGCGGTGTAGATATTTGCATGTTCATACAGATGGCGGTGTAGATATTTCGAAGTTTATAGAGATAGCGATGTAGTTATTTCCATATTTATAGAGAAATCTGTGTAGATATTTCCATGTATATTCAGATAGCTGTGTAGATATTTCCATGTTCATGCAGATTACGGTGTAGATATTTCCATGTTTATCCAGATGCCGGTGTACATATATCCATGTTCATACAGATGGCGGTGAAGACATTTCCATATTCCTACAGATGGCGGTGTAGGAATTTCCAAGTTCATAAAAATGGCGGTGTAGATATTTCCATGTTCATAGAGATGGCGGTGTAGATATTTCCAGGTTCATAAAAATGGCGGTGTAGATATTTCCATGTTCATAGAGATGGCGGTGTAGATATTTCCATGTTTATACAGATAGCAGTGTAGTTATTTCCATGTTTATAGAGATACCAGTGTGGATATTTCCATTGATATACAGATAGCTGTGTAGATATTTGCATGTTCATACAGATAGCGGTGTAGATATTTCCATGTTCATACAGATAGCGGTGTAGATATTTCCATGTTCATACAGATAGCGGTGTAGATATTTCCATGTTCATACAGTTAGCGGTGTAGATATTTCCATGTTCATACAGATGGCGGTGAAGATATTTACATGTTGATACAGATGGCGGTGTAGATATTTCCATGTTCATACAGATAGCGGTGTAGATATTTCCATGTTCATACAGATGGCGGTGTAGATATTTCCATGTTCATCCAGATGCCGGTGCACATATATCCATGTTTATACAGATGGCGGTGAAGATATTTCCATGTTCATACACATGGTGGTGTAGATATTTCTATGTTCATACAAATGGCGGTGTAGGTATTTCCATGTTCATAGAGATGGCGGTGTAGATAATTCCATGTTCATACAAATGGCGGTGTAGATATTTCCATGTTCATAGAGATGGCGGTGTAGATATTTCCATATTTATACAGATAGCAGTGTAGTTATTTCCATGTTTATAGGGATAGCAGTGTAGATATTTTCATTGATATACAGATAGCTGTGTAGATATTTGCATGTTCATACAGATAGCGGTCTAGATATTTCCATGTTCATACAGATAGCGGTGTAGATATTTGCATGTTCATACAGATAGCGGTGTAGATATTTCCATGTTCATACAGATAGTGGTGTAGATATTTCCATGCTCATACATATAGCGGTGTAGATATTTCCATGTTCATACAGTTAGCGGTGTAGGTATTTCCATGTTCATACAGATGGCGGTGTAGATATTTCCAAGTTCATACAGATGGCGGTGTAGATATTTACATGTTCATACAGATGGCGGTGTAGGTATTTTCATGTTTATACAGATAGCGGTGTAGATATTTCCATGTTCATACAGATAGCGGTGTAGATATTTCCATGTTCATACAGATAGCGGTGTAGATATTTCCATGTTCACACAGATGGCGGTGTAGATATTTACATGTTCATACAGATGGCGGTGAAGATATTTCCATGTTCATACAGATAGCGGTGTAGATACTTCCATGTTTATAGAGATAGTGGTGTAGATAATTTCAAATTTATACAGAGAGCAGTGTAGATATTTCCAAGTTGATACAGATAGCGGTGTAGATATTTCCACGTTTATAGAGATGGCAGTGTAGATATTTCCATGTTCATACATAGGACGGTGTAGATATTTCCATGTTTATAGGGATGGCTCTGTAGATATTTTCATGTTTACACAAATGGCGGTGTAGATATTTCCATGTTTACATAGATAGCGGTGTAGACATTTCCATGTTTACACAGATAGCGGTGTGGATATTTCCATGTTTATGCAGATAGCAGTGTAGATATTTCCATGTTTATGCAGATAGCGGTGTAGACATTTCCATGTTTACTCAGATAGCGGTGTGGATATTTCCATGTTTATGCAGATTGCAGTGTAGATATTTCCATGATTATACAGATAGCGGTGCGGATATTTCCATGTTTATACAGATAGTTGGGCAGATATTTCCATGTTTATACAGATAGCGGTGTAGATATTTCCATCTTAATACAGATGGCGGTGTAGATATGTCCATGTTCGTACAGATCGCGGTGTAGATATTTCCATGTTCATACAGATGGCGGTGTAGATATTTCGAAGTTTATAGAGATATCGTTGTAGTTATTTCCATTTTTATAGAGAAATCTGTGTAGATATTTCCATGTATATTCAGATTGCTGTCTAGATATTTCCATGTTCATGCAGATAGCGGTGTAGATATTTCCATGTTCATCCAGATGCCGGTGTACATATATCCATGTTCATACAGATGGCGGTGAAGATATTTCCATGTTCATACAGATGGTGGTGTAGATATTTCCATGTTCATACAAATGGCGGTATAGATATTTCCATGTTCATAGAGATGGCGGTGTAGATAATTCCATGTTCATACAAATGGCGGTGTAGATATTTCCATTTTCATAGAGATGGCGGTGTAGATATTTCCATATTTATGCAGATAGCTGTGTAGTTATTTCCATGTTTATAGGGATAGCAGTGTAGATATTTTCATTGATATACAGATAGCTGTGTAGATATTTGCATGTTCATACAGATAGCGGTCTAGATATTTCCATGTTCATACAGATAGCGGTGTAGATATTTGCATGTTCATACAGATAGCGGTGTAGATATTTCCATGTTCATACAGATAGCTGTGTAGATATTTCCATGTTCATACAGATAGCGGTGTAGATATTTCCATGTTCATACTGTTAGCGGTGTAGATATTTCCATGTTCATACAGATGGCGGTGTAGATATTTACATGTTCATACAGATGGCGGTGTAGATATTTCCATGTTCATACAGATAGCTGTGTAGATATTTCCATGTTTATAGAGATAGTGGTGTAGATAATTTCAAATTTATACAGAGAGCAGTGTAGATATTTCCAAGTTGATACAGATAGCGGTGTAGATATTTCCACGTTTATAGAGATGGCAGTGTAGATATTTCCATGTTCATACATAGGACGGTGTAGATATTTCCATGTTTATAGGGATGGCTCTGTAGATATTTTCATGTTTACACAAATGGCGGTGTAGATATTTCCATGTTTACACAGATAGCGGTGTGGATATTTCCATGTTTATGCAGATAGCGGTGTAGATATTTCCATCTTAATACAGATGGCGGTGTAGATATGTCCATGTTTGTACAGATGGCGGTGTAGATATTTGCATGTTCATACAGATGGCGGTGTAGATATTTCGAAGATTATAGAGATAGCGATGTAGTTATTTCCATATTTATAGAGAAATCTGTGTAGATATTTCCATGTATATTCAGATAGCTGTGTAGATATTTCCATGTTCATGCAGATTACGGTGTAGATATTTCCATGTTTATCCAGATGCCGGTGTACATATATCCATGTTCATACAGATGGCGGTGAAGACATTTCCATATTCCTACAGATGGCGGTGTAGGAATTTCCAAGTTCATAAAAATGGCGGTGTAGATATTTCCATGTTCATAGAGATGGCGGTGTAGATATTTCCAGGTTCATAAAAATGGCGGTGTAGATATTTCCATGTTCATAGAGATGGCGGTGTAGATATTTCCATGTTTATACAGATAGCAGTGTAGTTATTTCCATGTTTATAGAGATACCAGTGTGGATATTTCCATTGATATACAGATAGCTGTGTAGATATTTGCATGTTCATACAGATAGCGGTGTAGATATTTCCATGTTCATACAGATAGCGGTGTAGATATTTCCATGTTCATACAGATAGCGGTGTAGATATTTCCATGTTCATACAGATAGCGGTGTAGATATTTCCATGTTCATACAGATAGCGGTGTAGATATTTCCATGTTCATACAGATGGCGGTGAAGATATTTACATGTTGATACAGATGGCGGTGTAGATATTTCCATGTTCATACAGATAGCGGTGTAGATATTTCCATGTTCATACAGATGGCGGTGTAGATATTTCCATGTTCATCCAGATGCCGGTGCACATATATCCATGTTCATACAGATGGCGGTGAAGATATTTCCATGTTCATACACATGGTGGTGTAGATATTTCTATGTTCATACAAATGGCGGTGTAGGTATTTCCATGTTCATAGAGATGGCGGTGTAGATAATTCCATGTTCATACAAATGGCGGTGTAGATATTTCCATGTTCATAGAGATGGCGGTGTAGATATTTCCATATTTATACAGATAGCAGTGTAGTTATTTCCATGTTTATAGGGATAGCAGTGTAGATATTTTCATTGATATACAGATAGCTGTGTAGATATTTGCATGTTCATACAGATAGCGGTCTAGATATTTCCATGTTCATACAGATAGCGGTGTAGATATTTGCATGTTCATACAGATAGCGGTGTAGATATTTCCATGTTCATACAGATAGTGGTGTAGATATTTCCATGCTCATACATATAGCGGTGTAGATATTTCCATGTTCATACAGTTAGCGGTGTAGGTATTTCCATGTTCATACAGATGGCGGTGTAGATATTTCCAAGTACATACAGATGGCGGTGTAGATATTTACATGTTCATACAGATGGCGGTGTAGGTATTTTCATGTTTATACAGATAGCGGTGTAGATATTTCCATGTTCATACAGATAGCGGTGTAGATATTTCCATGTTCATACAGATAGCGGTGTAGATATTTCCATGTTCACACAGATGGCGGTGTAGATATTTACATGTTCATACAGATGGCGGTGAAGTTATTTCCATGTTCATACAGATAGCGGTGTAAATACTTCCATGTTTATAGAGATAGTGGTGTAGATAATTTCAAATTTATACTGAGAGCAGTGTAGATATTTCCAAGTTGATACAGATAGCGGTGTAGATATTTCCACGTTTATAGAGATGGCAGTGTAGATATTTCCATGTTCATACATAGGACGGTGTAGATATTTCCATGTTTATAGGGATGGCTCTGTAGATATTTTCATGTTTACACAAATGGCGGTGTAGATATTTCCATGTTTACATAGATAGCGGTGTAGACATTTCCATGTTTACACAGATAGCGGTGTGGATATTTCCATGTTTATGCAGATAGCAGTGTAGATATTTCCATGTTTATGCAGATAGCGGTGCGGATATTTCCATGTTTATTCAGATAGCGGTGCGGATATTTCCATGTTTATACAGATATTTGGGCTGATATTTCCATGTTTATACAGAAAGCGGTGTAGATGTTTCCATCTTAATACAGATGGCGGTGTAGATATATCAATGTTCGTACAGATGGCGGTGTAGATATTTCCATGTTCATACAGATGGCGGTGTAGATATTTCGAAGTTTATAGAGATAGCGCTGTAGATATTTCCATATTTATAGAGAAATCTGTGTAGATATTTCCATGTATATTCAGATAGCTGTGCAGATATTTCAATGTTCATGCAGATAGTGGTGTAGATATTTCCATGTTCATCCAGATGCCGGTGTACATATATCCATATTCATACAGATGGCGGTGAAGATATTTCCATGTTCATACAGATGGCGGTGTAGGTATTTCCATGTTCATACAAATGGCGGTGTAGTTACTTCCATGTTCATAGAGATGGCGGTGTAGATATTTCCAGGTTCATACAAATGGCGGTGTAGATATTTCCATGTTCATATAGATGGCGGTGTAGATATTTCCATGTTTGTACAGATCGCGGTGTAGATATTTCCATGTTCATACAGATGGCGGTGTAGATATTTCGAAGTTTATAGAGATATCGTTGTAGTTATTTCCATTTTTATAGAGAAATCTGTGTAGATATTTCCATGTATATTCAGATTGCTGTCTAGATATTTCCATGTTCATGCAGATAGCGGTGTAGATATTTCCATGTTCATCCAGATGCCGGTGTACATATATCCATGTTCATACAGATGGCGGTGAAGATATTTCCATGTTCATACAGATGGTGGTGTAGATATTTCCATGTTCATAGAGATGGCGGTGTAGATAATTCCATGTTCATACAAATGGCGGTGTAGATATTTCCATTTTCATAGAGATGGCGGTGTAGATATTTCCATATTTATGCAGATAGCTGTGTAGTTATTTCCATGTTTATAGGGATAGCAGTGTAGATATTTTCATTGATATACAGATAGCTGTGTAGATATTTGCATGTTCATACAGATAGCGGTCTAGATATTTCCATGTTCATACAGATAGCGGTGTAGATATTTCCATGTTCATACAGATAGCGGTGTAGATATTTCCATGTTCATACAGATAGCTGTGTAGATATTTCCATGTTCATACAGATAGCGGTGTAGATATTTCCATGTTCATACTGTTAGCGGTGTAGATATTTCCATGTTCATACAGATGGCGGTGTAGATATTTACATGTTCATACAGATGGCGGTGTAGATATTTCCATGTTCATACAGATAGCTGTGTAGATATTTCCATGTTTATAGAGATAGTGGTGTAGATAATTTCAAATTTAGACAGAGAGCAGTGTAGATATTTCCAAGTTGATTCAGATAGCGGTGAAGATATTTCCACGTTTATAGAGATGGCAGTGTAGATATTTCCATGTTCATACATAGGACGGTGTGGATATTTCCATGTTTATAGGGATGGCTCTGTAGATATTTTCATGTTTACACAAATGGCGGTGTAGATATTTCCATGTTTACACAGATAGCGGTGTGGATATTTCCATGTTTATGCAGATAGCGGTGTAGATATTTCCATCTTAATACAGATGGCGGTGTAGATATGTCCATGTTTGTACAGATGGCGGTGTAGATATTTGCATGTTCATACAGATGGCGGTGTAGATATTTCGAAGATTATAGAGATAGCGATGTAGTTATTTCCATATTTATAGAGAAATCTGTGTAGATATTTCCATGTATATTCAGATAGCTGTGTAGATATTTCCATGTTCATGCAGATTACGGTGTAGATATTTCCATGTTTATCCAGATGCCGGTGTACATATATCCATGTTCATACAGATGGCGGTGAAGACATTTCCATATTCCTACAGATGGCGGTGTAGGAATTTCCAAGTTCATAAAAATGGCGGTGTAGATATTTCCATGTTCATAGAGATGGCGGTGTAGATATTTCCAGGTTCATAAAAATGGCGGTGTAGATATTTCCATGTTCATAGAGATGGCGGTGTAGATATTTCCATGTTTATACAGATAGCAGTGTAGTTATTTCCATGTTTATAGAGATACCAGTGTGGATATTTCCATTGATATACAGATAGCTGTGTAGATATTTGCATGTTCATACAGATAGCGGTGTAGATATTTCCATGTTCATACAGATAGCGGTGTAGATATTTCCATGTTCATACAGATAGCGGTGTAGATATTTCCATGTTCATACAGATAGCGGTGTAGATATTTCCATGTTCATACAGATAGCGGTGTAGATATTTCCATGTTCATACAGTTAGCGGTGTAGATATTTCCATGTTCATACAGATGGCGGTGAAGATATTTACATGTTGATACAGATGGCGGTGTAGATATTTCCATGTTCATACAGATAGCGGTGTAGATATTTCCATGTTCATACAGATGGCGGTGTAGATATTTCCATGTTCATCCAGATGCCGGTGCACATATATCCATGTTCATACAGATGGCGGTGAAGATATTTCCATGTTCATACACATGGTGGTGTAGATATTTCTATGTTCATACAAATGGCGGTGTAGGTATTTCCATGTTCATAGAGATGGCGGTGTAGATAATTCAATGTTCATACAAATGGCGGTGTAGATATTTCCATGTTCATAGAGATGGCGGTGTAGATATTTCCATATTTATACAGATAGCAGTGTAGTTATTTCCATGTTTATAGGGATAGCAGTGTAGATATTTTCATTGATATACAGATAGCTGTGTAGATATTTGCATGTTCATACAGATAGCGGTCTAGATATTTCCATGTTCATACAGATAGCGGTGTAGATATTTGCATGTTCATACAGATAGCGGTGTAGATATTTCCATGTTCATACAGATAGTGGTGTAGATATTTCCATGCTCATACATATAGCGGTGTAGATATTTCCATGTTCATACAGTTAGCGGTGTAGGTATTTCCATGTTCATACAGATGGCGGTGTAGATATTTCCAAGTTCATACAGATGGCGGTGTAGATATTTACATGTTCATACAGATGGCGGTGTAGGTATTTTCATGTTTATACAGATAGCGGTGTAGATATTTCCATGTTCATACAGATAGCGGTGTAGATATTTCCATGTTCATACAGATAGCGGTGTAGATATTTCCATGTTCACACAGATGGCGGTGTAGATATTTACATGTTCATACAGATGGCGGTGAAGATATTTCCATGTTCATACAGATAGCGGTGTAGATACTTCCATGTTTATAGAGATAGTGGTGTAGATAATTTCAAATTTATACAGAGAGCAGTGTAGATATTTCCAAGTTGATACAGATAGCGGTGTAGATATTTCCACGTTTATAGAGATGGCAGTGTAGATATTTCCATGTTCATACATAGGACGGTGTAGATATTTCCATGTTTATAGGGATGGCTCTGTAGATATTTTCATGTTTACACAAATGGCGGTGTAGATATTTCCATGTTTACATAGATAGCGGTGTAGACATTTCCATGTTTACACAGATAGCGGTGTGGATATTTCCATGTTTATGCAGATAGCAGTGTAGATATTTCCATGTTTATGCAGATAGCGGTGTAGACATTTCCATGTTTACTCAGATAGCGGTGTGGATATTTCCATGTTTATGCAGATTGCAGTGTAGATATTTCCATGATTATACAGATAGCGGTGCGGATATTTCCATGTTTATACAGATAGTTGGGCAGATATTTCCATGTTTATACAGATAGCGGTGTAGATATTTCCATCTTAATACAGATGGCGGTGTAGATATGTCCATGTTCGTACAGATCGCGGTGTAGATATTTCCATGTTCATACAGATGGCGGTGTAGATATTTCGAAGTTTATAGAGATATTGTTGTAGTTATTTCCATTTTTATAGAGAAATCTGTGTAGATATTTCCATGTATATTCAGATTGCTGTCTAGATATTTCCATGTTCATGCAGATAGCGGTGTAGATATTTCCATGTTCATCCAGATGCCGGTGTACATATATCCATGTTCATACAGATGGCGGTGAAGATATTTCCATGTTCATACAGATGGTGGTGTAGATATTTCCATGTTCATACAAATGGCGGTATAGATATTTCCATGTTCATAGAGATGGCGGTGTAGATAATTCCATGTTCATACAAATGGCGGTGTAGATATTTCCATTTTCATAGAGATGGCGGTGTAGATATTTCCATATTTATGCAGATAGCTGTGTAGTTATTTCCATGTTTATAGGGATAGCAGTGTAGATATTTTCATTGATATACAGATAGCTGTGTAGATATTTGCATGTTCATACAGATAGCGGTCTAGATATTTCCATGTTCATACAGATAGCGGTGTAGATATTTGCATGTTCATACAGATAGCGGTGTAGATATTTCCATGTTCATACAGATAGCTGTGTAGATATTTCCATGTTCATACAGATAGCGGTGTAGATATTTCCATGTTCATACTGTTAGCGGTGTAGATATTTCCATGTTCATACAGATGGCGGTGTAGATATTTACATGTTCATACAGATGGCGGTGTAGATATTTCCATGTTCATACAGATAGCTGTGTAGATATTTCCATGTTTATAGAGATAGTGGTGTAGATAATTTCAAATTTATACAGAGAGCAGTGTAGATATTTCCAAGTTGATACAGATAGCGGTGTAGATATTTCCACGTTTATAGAGATGGCAGTGTAGATATTTCCATGTTCATACATAGGACGGTGTAGATATTTCCATGTTTATAGGGATGGCTCTGTAGATATTTTCATGTTTACACAAATGGCGGTGTAGATATTTCCATGTTTACACAGATAGCGGTGTGGATATTTCCATGTTTATGCAGATAGCGGTGTAGATATTTCCATCTTAATACAGATGGCGGTGTAGATAAGTCCATGTTTGTACAGATGGCGGTGTAGATATTTGCATGTTCATACAGATGGCGGTGTAGATATTTCGAAGATTATAGAGATAGCGATGTAGTTATTTCCATATTTATAGAGAAATCTGTGTAGATATTTCCATGTATATTCAGATAGCTGTGTAGATATTTCCATGTTCATGCAGATTACGGTGTAGATATTTCCATGTTTATCCAGATGCCGGTGTACATATATCCATGTTCATACAGATGGCGGTGAAGATATTTCCATGTTCATACAGATGGCGGTGTAGGTATTTCCATGTTCATACAGATAGCGGTGAAGATATTTCCATGTTCATACAGATAGCAGTGTAGATATTTCCATGTTCATGCAGATTACGGTGTAGATATTTCCATGTTTATCCAGATGCCGGTGTACATATATCCATGTTCATACAGATGGCGGTGAAGACATTTCCATATTCCTACAGATGGCGGTGTAGGAATTTCCAAGTTCATAAAAATGGCGGTGTAGATATTTCCATGTTCATAGAGATGGCGGTGTAGATATTTCCAGGTTCATAAAAATGGCGGTGTAGATATTTCCATGTTCATAGAGATGGCGGTGTAGATATTTCCATGTTTATACAGATAGCAGTGTAGTTATTTCCATGTTTATAGAGATACCAGTGTGGATATTTCCATTGATATACAGATAGCTTTGTAGATATTTGCATGTTCATACAGATAGCGGTGTAGTTATTTCCATGTTCATACAGATAGCGGTGTAGATATTTCCATGTTCATACAGATAGCGGTGTAGATATTTCCATGTTCATACAGATAGCGGTGTAGATATTTCCATGTTCATACAGATAGCGATGTAGATATTTCCATGTTCATAGAGTTAGCGGTGTAGATATTTCCATGTTCATACAGATGGCGGTGAAGATATTTACATGTTGATACAGATGGCGGTGTAGATATTTCCATGTTCATACAGATAGCGGTGTAGATATTTCCATGTTCATACAGATGGCGGTGTAGATATTTCCATGTTCATCCAGATGCCGGTGCACATATATCCATGTTCATACAGATGGCGGTGAAGATATTTCCATGTTCATACACATGGTGGTGTAGATATTTCTATGTTCATACAAATGGCGGTGTAGGTATTTCCATGTTCATAGAGATGGCGGTGTAGATAATTCCATGTTCATACAAATGGCAGTGTAGATATTTCCATGTTCATAGAGATGGCGGTGTAGATATTTCCATATTTATACAGATAGCAGTGTAGTTATTTCCATGTTTATAGGGATAGCAGTGTAGATATTTTCATTGATATACAGATAGCTGTGTAGATATTTGCATGTTCATACAGATAGCGGTCTAGATATTTCCATGTTCATACAGATAGCGGTGTAGATATTTGCATGTTCATACAGATAGCGGTGTAGATATTTCCATGTTCATACAGATAGTGGTGTAGATATTTCCATGCTCATACATATAGCGGTGTAGATATTTCCATGTTCATACAGTTAGCGGTGTAGGTATTTCCATGTTCATACAGATGGCGGTGTAGATATTTCCAAGTTCATACAGATGGCGGTGTAGATATTTACATGTTCATACAGATGGCGGTGTAGGTATTTTCATGTTTATACAGATAGCGGTGTAGATATTTCCATGTTCATACAGATAGCGGTGTAGATATTTCCATGTTCATACAGATAGCGGTGTAGATATTTCCATGTTCACACAGATGGCGGTGTAGATATTTACATGTTCATACAGATGGCGGTGAAGATATTTCCATGTTCATACAGATAGCGGTGTAGATACTTCCATGTTTATAGAGATAGTGGTGTAGATAATTTCAAATTTATACAGAGAGCAGTGTAGATATTTCCAAGTTGATACAGATAGCGGTGTAGATATTTCCACGTTTATAGAGATGGCAGTGTAGATATTTCCATGTTCATACATAGGACGGTGTAGATATTTCCATGTTTATAGGGATGGCTCTGTAGATATTTTCATGTTTACACAAATGGCGGTGTAGATATTTCCATGTTTACATAGATAGCGGTGTAGACATTTCCATGTTTACACAGATAGCGGTGTGGATATTTCCATGTTTATGCAGATAGCAGTGTAGATATTTCCATGTTTATGCAGATAGCGGTGCGGATATTTCCATGTTTATTCAGATAGCGGTGCGGATATTTCCATGTTTATACAGATATTTGGGCTGATATTTCCATGTTTATACAGAAAGCGGTGTAGATGTTTCCATCTTAATACAGATGGCGGTGTAGATATATCAATGTTCGTACAGATGGCGGTGTAGATATTTCCATGTTCATACAGATGGCGGTGTAGATATTTCGAAGTTTATAGAGATAGCGCTGTAGATATTTCCATATTTATAGACAAATCTGTGTAGATATTTCCATTTATATTCAGATAGCTGTGTAGATATTTCAATGTTCATGCAGATAGTGGTGTAGATATTTCCATGTTCATCCAGATGCCGGTGTACATATATCCATATTCATACAGATGGCGGTGAAGATATTTCCATGTTCATACAGATGGCGGTGTAGGTATTTCCATGTTCATACAAATGGCGGTGTAGTTACTTCCATGTTCATAGAGATGGCGGTGTAGATATTTCGAGGTTCATACAAATGGCGGTGTAGATATTTCCATGTTCATAGAGATGGCGGTGTAGATATTTCCATGTTTGTACAGATAGCAGTGTAGTTATTTCCATGTTTATAGACATACTAGTGTGGATATTTCCATTGATATACAGATAGCTGTGTAGATATTTGCATGTTCATATAGATAGCGGTGTAGATATTTCCATCTTCATACAGATAGCGGTGTAGATATTTCCATATTCATACAGTTAGCGGTGTAGATATTTCCATGTTCATGCAGATGGCGGTGTAGATATTTACATGTTCATACAGATGGCGGTGTAGATATTTCCATGTTCGTATGGTTGGCAGTGTAGATACTTCCATGTTCATACATTTGGCGGTGTAGATATTTCCATGTTTATACAGATAGCAGTGTAGTTATTTCCATGTTTATGGAGACAGCTTAGTAGATATTTCCATTGATATACAGATAGCTGTGTAGATATTTGCATGTTCATACAGATAGCGGTGTAGATATTTCCATGTTCGTACAGATAGCGGTGTAGATATTTCCATGTTCATACAGATAGCGGTGTAGATATTTCCATGTTCATATAGATAACGGTGTAGATATTTCCGTGTTCATACAGAGAGCGGTATAGATATTTCCATGTTCATACACTTAGCGGTGTAGATATTTCCATGTTCATACAGATGGCGGTGTAGATATTTACATGTTCATACAGATGGCGGTATAGATATTTCCATGTTCGTACAGATGGCGGTGTAGATATTTCCATGTTCATAGAGATGGCGGTGTAGATATTTACAAGTTTATACAGATGGTTGTGTGGATATTTTCATGTTTATAGAGATGGCGTTCTAGATATTTCCAAGTTTATAGAGATGGCGGTCTAGATATTCCCATGTTTACACAGATGGTGGTGTAGTTATTTCCAAGTTTATAGAGACTGCGTTGTAAATATTTCCATGTTTATACAGATAGCGGTGAAGATATTTCCATGTTTATACAGATAGCGGTGTAGATATTTCCATGTTTATACAGATAGCAGTGTAGATATTTCCATGTTTATAGAGATAGTGGTGTAGATAATTTCAAATTTATACAGAGAGCAGTGTAGATATTTCCAAGTTGATACAGATAGCGGTGTAGATATTTCCACGTTTATAGAGATGGCAGTGTATATATTTCCATGTTCATACATAGGATGGTGTAGATATTTCCATGTTTATAGGGATGGCTCTGTAGATATTTTCATGTTTACACAAATGGCGGTGTAGATATTTCCATGTTTATATAGATAGCGGTGTAGACATTTCCATGTTTACACAGATAGCGGTGTGGATATTTCCATGTTTATGCAGATAGCAGTGTAGATATTTCCATGTTTATACAGATAGCGGTCCGGATATTTCCATGTTTATTCAGATAGCGGTGCGGATATTTCCATGTTTATACAGATAGTTGGGCTGATATTTCCATGTTTATACAGAGAGCGGTGTAGATATTTCCATCTTAATACAGATGGCGGTGTAGATATATCAATGTTCATGCAGATAACGGTGTAGATATTTCCATGTTCATACAGATGGCGGGGAAGATATTCATATGTTCATACAGATGGCGGTGTAGACATTTCCATGTTTATACAGATAGCAGTGTAGATATTTGCATGTTTACAGAGATAGTGGTGTAGATAATTTCAATTTTATACAGAGAGCAGTGTAGATATTTCCAAGTTCATACAGATAGCGGTGTAGATATTTCCACGTTTATAGAGATGGCGGTGTAGATATTTCCATGTTCATACAGATGGCGGTGTAGATATTTCCATGTTTATAGAGATGGCGGTGTAGATATTTTCATGTTTACACAGATGGCGGTGTAGATATTTCCATGTTTACACAGATAGCGGTGTAGACATTTCCATGTTTACGCAGATTGCGGTGTGGATATTTCCATGTTTATGCAGATAGCAGTGTAGATATTTCCATGTTTATACAGATAGCGGCGCGGATATTTAAATGTTTATACAGATAGTTGAACAGATATTTCCATGTTTATACATATAGCGGTGTAGATATTTCCATCTTAATACAGATGGCGGTGTAGATATGTCCATGTTTATACAGATGGCGGTGTAGATATTTCCATGTTCATACAGATGGCGGTGTAGATATTTCGAAGTTTATAGAGATAGAGCTGTAGTTATTTCCATATTTATAGAGAAATCTCTGTAGATATTTCCAAGTATATTCAGATAGCTGTGTAGATATTTCCATGTTCATGCAAATAACGGTGTAGATATTTCCATGTTCATCCAGATGCCGGTGTACATATATCCATGTTCATACAGATGGCGGTGAAGATATTTCCATGTTCATACAGATGGCGGTGTAAGTAATTCCATGTTCATACAAATGGCGGTGTAGTTACTTCCATGTTCATAGAGATGGCGGTGTAGATATTTCCAGGTTCATACAAATGGTGGTGTAGATATTTCCATGTTCATAGAGATGGCGGTGTAGGTATTTCCATGTTTGTACAGATAGCAGTGTAGTTATTTCCATGTTTATAGAGATACCAGTGTGGATATTTCCATTGATATACAGATAGCTGTGTAGATATTTGAATGTTCATACAGATAGCGGTGTAGATATTTCCATGTTCATACTGATAGCGGTGTAGATATTTCCATGTTCATACAGATAGCGGTGTAGATATTTCCATGTTCATACAGATAGCGGTGTAGATATTTCCATGTTCATACAGATAGCGGTGTAGATGTTTCCATGTTCGTACAGATAGCCGTGTAGATATTTCCATGTTCATACCAATAGCAGTGTAGACATTTCCCTGTTCATACATTTAGCGGTGTAGATATTTCCATGTTCATACAGATGGCGGTGAAGATATTCATATGTTCATACAGATGGCGGTGTAGATATTTCCATGTTTGTACGGATGGCAGTGTAGATATTTCCATGTTCATACAGGTGGCGGTGTAGATATTTCCATGTTCATACAAATGGCGGTGTAGATATTTCCATGTTCATAGAGATGGCGGTGTAGATATTTCCATATTTATACAGATAGCAGTGTAGTTATTTCCATGTTTATAGAGATAGCAGTGTAGATATTTCCATTGATATACAGATAGCTGTGTAGATATTTGCATGTTCATAGAGAGAGCGGTGTAGATATTTCCATGTTCATACAGATAGCGGTGTAGATATTTCCATGTTCATACAGATAGCGGTGTAGATGTTTCCATGTTCGTACAGATAGCCGTGTAGATATTTCCATGTTCATACCAATAGCGGTGTAGACATTTCCCTGTTAATACAGATGGCGTTGTAGATATTTCCATGTTCATACAGATGGCGGTATAGATATTTCCATGTTCGTACAGATGGCAGTGTAGGTATTTCCATGTTCATAGAGATGGCGGTGTAGATATTTCCATGTTTATGCAGATAGCGGTATAGATATTTCCATGTTTATACAGATGGTGGTGTAGATATTTCCATGTTTATAGAGATGGCGGTCTAGATATTTCCATGTTTACAGAGATAGGTGTGTAGTTATTTCCAAGTTTATAGAGACAGCGTTGTAGATATTTCCTTGTTTATACAGATAGAGGTGAAGATATTTCCATGTTTATACAGATAGCGGTGTAGATATTTCCATGTTCATACAGATAGCAGTGTAGATATTTGCATGTTTATACAGATAGTGGTGTAGATAATTTCAATTTTATACAGAGAGCAGTGTAGATATTTCCAAGTTCATACAGATAGCGGTGTAGATATTTCCACGTTTATAGAGATGGCGGTGTAGATATTTCCATGTTCATACAGATGGCGGTGTAGATATTTCCATGTTTATAGGGATGGCGGTGTAGATATTTTCATGTTTACACAGATGGCGGTGTAGATATTTCCATGTTTACACAGATAGCGGTGTAGACATTTCCATGTTTACACAGATAGCGGTGTGGATATTTCCATGTTTATGCAGATAGCAGTGTAGATATTTCCATGTTTATACAGATAGCAGTGCTGATATTTCCATGTTTATGCAGATAGCGGTGAAGATATTTCCATGTTTATACAGATAGCGGTGTACATATTTCCATGTTTATACAGATAGCGGTGTAGATATTTCCATCTTAATACAGATGGCGGTATAGATATCTCCATGTTCATACAGATGGCGGTGTAGATATTTCCATGTTTATACAGATAGCGGTGTAGATATTTCCATCTTAATACAGATGGAGGTGTAGATAAGTCCATGTTCGTACAGATGGCGGTGTAGATATTTCCATGTTCATAGAGATGACAGTGTAGATATTTCGAAGTTTATGGAGATAGCGCTGTAGATATTTCCGTATTTATAGGGAAATCTGTGTAGATATTTCCATGTATATTCAGATAGCTGTGTAGATATTTCCATGTTCATGCAGATAGCGGTGTAGATATTTCCATGTTCATCCGGATGCCTGTGTAGATACATCCATGTTCATACAGATGGCGGTGAAGATATTTCCATGTTCATACAGATGGCTGTGTAGATATTTCCATCTTCATCGAGTTGGCGGTGTAGATATTTCCATGTTGATACAGATAGCAGTGTAGTTATTTCCATGTTTATAGAGATAGCAGTGTAGATATTTCCATTGATATACAGATAGCGGTGTAGATATTTCCATGTTCATACAGATGGCGATGTAGGTATTTCCATGTTCATACACATGGCGGTGTAGTTACTTCCATGTTCATAGAGATGGCGGTGTAGATATTTCCAGGTTCATACAAATGGCGGTGTAGATATTTACATGTTCATACAGATGGCGGTGTAGATATTTCCATGTTCGTACGGATGGCAGTGTAGATATTTCCATGTTCATACAGGTGGCGGTGTAGATATTTCCATGTTTATACAGAGAGCAGTGTAGTTATTTCCATGTTTATAGAGATACCAGTGTGGATATTTCCATTGATATACAGATAGCTGTGTAGATATTTGCATGTTCATACAGATAGCGGTGTAGATATTTCCATGTTCATACAGATAGCGGTGTAGATATTTCCATGTTCATACAGAAAGCGGTGTAGATATTTCCATGTTCATACAGTTAGCGGTGTAGATATTTCCATGTTCATACAGATGGCGGTGTAGATATTTACATGTTCATACAGATGGCGGTGTAGATATTTCCATGTTCATACAGATAGCGGTGTAGACATTTCCATGTTCATACAGATAGCGGTGTAGATATTTCCATGTTCATACAGATGGCGGTGTAGATATTTACATGTTCATACAGATGGCGGTGTAGATATTTCCATGTTCGTACGGATGGCAGTGTAGATATTTCCATGTTCATACAGGTGGCGGTGTAGATATTTCCATGTTTTTACAGATAGCAGTGTAGTTATTTCCATGTTTATAGAGATAGCAGTGTAGATATTTCTATTGATATACAGATAGCTATGTAGATATTTGCATGTTCATACAGATAGCGGTGTAGATATTTCCATGTTCGTACAGATAGCAGTGTAGATATTTCCATGTTCGTACAGATAGCGGTGTAGATATTTCCATGTTCACACAGATAACGGTGTAGATATTTCCATGTTCATTCAGATAGCGGTGTAGATATTTCCATGTTCATACAGTTAGCGGTGTAGATATTTCCATGTTCATATAGATGGCGGTGTAGATATTTACATGTTCATACAGATGGCGGTGTAGATATTTCCATGTTCGTACAGATGGCGGTGTAGATATTTCCATGTTCATAGAGATGGCGGTGTAGATATTTCCATGTTTATACAGATAGCAGTGTAGATATTTCCATGTTTATAGAGATGGCGGTCTAGATATTTCCATGTTTACAGAGATAGTGGTGTATTTATTTCCAAGTTTATAGAGACAGCGTTGTAGATATTTCCATGTTTATACAGATAGCGGTGAAAATATTTCCATGTTTATACAGATATCGGTGTAGATATTTCCATGTTTATACAGATAGCAGTGTAGATATTTCCATGTTTATAGAGATAGTGGTGTAGATAATTTCAATTTTATACATAGAGCAGTGTAGGTATTTCCAAGTTCATACAGATAGCGGAGTAGATATTTCCACGTTTATAGAGATGGCGGTGTAGATATTTCCATGTTCATACAGAGGACGGTGTAGATATTTCCATGTTTATAGGGATGGCGGTGTAGATATTTTTATGTTTACACAGATGGCAGTGTAGATATTTCCATGTTTACACGGATAGCGGTGTAGACATTTCCATGCCTACACAGAGAGCGGTGTGGATATTTCCATGTTTATGCAGATTGCAGTGTAGATATTTCCATGTTTATACAGATAGCGGTGCGGATATTTCCATGTTTATTCAGATAGCGGTGCGGATATTTCCATGTTTATACAGATATTTTGGCAGATATTTCCATGTTTATAGAGAAAGCGGTGTAGATATTTCCATCTTAATACAGATGGCGGTGTAGATATTTCCATGTTCGTAAAGATGGCGGTGTTGACATTTCTATGTTCATACAGATGGCGGTGTAGATATTTCGAAGTTTATAGAGATAGCGCTGTAGTTATTTCCATATTTATAGAGAAATCTGTGTAGATATTTCCATGTATGTTCAGATAGCTGTGTAGATATATCCATGTTCATGCTGATAGCGGTGTAGATATTTCCATGTTCATCCAGATGCCGGTGTACATATATCCATGTTCATACAGATGGCAGTGAAGATATTTCCATGTTCATACAGATGGCGGTGTAGATATTTCCATGTTCATAGAGATGGCGGTGTAGATAGTTCCAGGTTCATACAAATGGCGGTGTAGATATTTCCATATTCATAGAGATGGCGGCGTAGATATTTCCATGTTTATACAGATAGCAGTGTAGTTATTTCCATGTTTATAGAGATAGCAGTGTAGATATTTCCATTGATATACAGATAGCGGTGTAGATATTTCCATGTTCATACAGATGGCGATGTAGGTATTTCCATGTTCATACACATGGCGGTGTAGTTACTTCCATGTTCATAGAGATGGCGTTGTAGATATTTCTAGGTTCATACAAATGGCGGTGTAGATATTTACATGTTCATACAGATGGCGGTGTAGATATTTCCATGTTCGTACGGATGGCAGTGTAGATATTTCCATGTTCATACAGGTGGCGGTGTAGATATTTCCATGTTTATACAGAGAGCAGTGTAGTTATTTCCATGTTTATAGAGATACCAGTGTGGATATTTCCATTGATATACAGATAGCTGTGTAGATATTTGCATGTTCATACAGATAGCGGTGTAGATATTTCCATGTTCATACAGATAGCGGTGTAGATATTTCCATGTTCATACAGATAGCGGTGTAGATATTTCCATGTTCATACAGTTAGCGGTGTAGATATTTCCATGTTCATACAGATGGCGGTGTAGATATTTACATGTTCATACAGATGGCGGTGTAGATATTTCCATGTTCATACAGATAGCGGTGTAGATATTTCCATGTTCATACAGATAGCGGTGTAGATAGTTCCTTGTTCATACCAATAGCGGTGTAGACATTTCCATGTTCATACAGATAGCGGTGTAGATATTTCCATGTTCATACAGATGGCGGTGTAGATATTTACATGTTCATACAGATGGCGGTGTAGATATTTCCATGTTCGTACGGATGGCAGTGTAGATATTTCCATGTTCATACAGGTGGCGGTGTAGATATTTCCATGTTTTTACAGATAGCAGTGTAGTTATTTCCATGTTTATAGAGATAGCAGTGTAGATATTTCTATTGATATACAGATAGCTATGTAGATATTTGCATGTTCATACAGATAGCGGTGTAGATATTTCCATGTTCGTACAGATAGCAGTGTAGATATTTCCATGTTCGTACAGATAGCGGTGTAGATATTTCCATGTTCACACAGATAACGGTGTAGATATTTCCATGTTCATACAGATAGCGGTGTAGATATTTCCATGTTCATACAGTTAGCGGTGTAGATATTTCCATGTTCATATAGATGGCGGTGTAGATATTTACATGTTCATACAGATGGCGGTGTAGATATTTCCATGTTCGTACAGATGGCGGTGTAGATATTTCCATGTTCATAGAGATGGCGGTGTAGATATTTCCATGTTTATACAGATAGCAGTGTAGATATTTCCATGTTTATAGAGATGGCGGTCTAGATATTTCCATGTTTACAGAGATAGTGGTGTATTTATTTCCAAGTTTATAGAGACAGCGTTGTAGATATTTCCATGTTTATACAGATAGCGGTGAAAATATTTCCATGTTTATACAGATATCGGTGTAGATATTTCCATGTTTATACAGATAGCAGTGTAGATATTTCCATGTTTATAGAGATAGTGGTGTAGATAATTTCAATTTTATACAGAGAGCAGTGTAGGTATTTCCAAGTTCATACAGATAGCGGAGTAGATATTTCCACGTTTATAGAGATGGCGGTGTAGATATTTCCATGTTCATACAGAGGACGGTGTAGATATTTCCATGTTTATAGGGATGGCGGTGTAGATATTTTTATGTTTACACAGATGGCAGTGTAGATATTTCCATGTTTACACGGATAGCGGTGTAGACATTTCCATGCCTACACAGAGAGCGGTGTGGATACTTCCATGTTTATGCAGATTGCAGTGTAGATATTTCCATGTTTATACAGATAGCGGTGCGGATATTTCCATGTTTATTCAGATAGCGGTGCGGATATTTCCATGTTTATACAGATATTTGGGCAGATATTTCCATGTTTATACAGAAAGCGGTGTAGATATTTCCATCTTAATACAGATGGCGGTGTAGATATTTCCATGTTCGTAAAGATGGCGGTGTTGACATTTCTATGTTCATACAGATGGCGGTGTAGATATTTCGAAGTTTATAGAGATAGCGCTGTAGTTATTTCCATATTTATAGAGAAATCTGTGTAGATATTTCCATGTATGTTCAGATAGCTGTGTAGATATATCCATGTTCATGCTGATAGCGGTGTAGATATTTCCATGTTCATCCAGATGCCGGTGTACATATATCCATGTTCATACAGATGGCAGTGAAGATATTTCCATGTTCATACAGATGGCGGTGTAGATATTTCCATGTTCATAGAGATGGCGGTGTAGATAGTTCCAGGTTCATACAAATGGCGGTGTTGATATTTCCATATTCATAGAGATGGCGGCGTAGATATTTCCATGTTTATACAGATAGCAGTGTAGTTATTTCCATGTTAATAGAGATACCAGTGTGGATATTTCCATTGATATACAGACAGCTGTGTAGATATTTGCATATTCATACAGATAGCGGTGTAGATATTTCCATGTTCATACTGATGGCGGTGTAGCTATTTCCATGTTCATACAGATAGCGTTGTAGACATTTCCATCTTCATACAGATAGCGGTGTAGATATTTCCATGTTCATACAGATAGCGGTGTAGATATTTCCATGTTCATACCAATAGCGGTGTAGACATTTCCATGTTCATACAGTTAGCGGTGTAGATATTTCCATGTTTATACAGATGGCGGTGTAGATATTTACATGTTCATACAGATGGCGGTGTAGATATTTCCATGTTCATAGAGATGGCGGTTTAGATAGTTCCATGTTTATGCAGATAGCGGTGAAGATATTTCCATGTTTATACAGATAGCGGTGTAGATATTTCCATGTTTATACAGATAGCGGTGTAGATATTTCCATCTTAATAGAGATGGCGGTGTAGATATGTCCATGTTCGTACAGATGGCGGTGTAGATATTTCCATGTTTATACAGATAGCGGTGTAGGTATTTCCATGTTCATACAGATGGCGGTGTAGATATTTACAAGTTCATACAGATGGCGGTGTAGATATTTACATGTTCATACAGATGGCGGTGTAGATATTTCCATGTTTATAGGGATGGCGGTGTAGATATTTTCATGTTTACACAGATGGCGGTGTAGATATTTCCATGTTGACACGGATAGCGGTGTAGACATTTGCATGTTTACACAGATAGCGGTGTGGATATTTCCAGGTTTATACAGATAGCAGTGTAGATATTTCCATGTTTATGCAGATAGCGGTGCGGATATTTCCATGTTTATTCAGATAGCGGTGCGAATATTTCCATGTTTATACAGATAGCGGTGTAGATATTTCCATCTTAATACAGATGGCGGAGTAGATATGTCCATGTTCGTACAGATGGCGGTGTAGATATTTCCAGGTTCATACAGATGGCGGTGTAGATATTTCGAAGTTTATAGAGATAGCGCTGTAGTTATTTCCATATTTATAGAGAAATCGGTGTAGATATTTCCATGTATATTCAGATAGCTGTGTAGATACTTCCATGTTCATGCAGATAGCGGTGTAGATATTTCCATGTTCATCCAGATGCCGGTGTACATATATCCATGTTCATACAGATGGCGGTGAAGATATTTCCATGTTCATAAAAATGGTGGTGTAGATATTTCCATGTTGATACAAATGGCGGTGTAGATATTTCCATGTTCATAGAGATGGCGGTGTAGATATTTCCATGTTCATACAAATGGCGGTGTAGATATTTACATCTTCATAGAGATGGCGGTGTAGATATTTCCATATTTATACAGATAGCAGTGGAGTTATTTCCATGTTTATAGAGATAGCAGTGTAGATATTTCCATTGATATACAGATAGCTGTGTAGATATTTGCATGTTCATACAGATAGCGGTGTAGATATTTCCATTTTCATACAGATAGCTGTGTAGGTATTTCCATGTTCATACAGATAGCGGTGTAGATATTTCCATGTACATACAGATGGCGGTGTAGATATTTACATGTTCATACAGATGGTGTTGTAGATATTTACATGTTCATACAGATGGCGGTGTAGATATTTCCATGTTCATACCAATAGCGGTGTAGGTATTTCCATGTTGATACAGTTAGCGGTGTAGATATTTCCATGTTCATACAGATGGCGTTGTAGATATTTACATGTTCATACAGATGGCGGTGTAGATATTTCCATGTTCGTACGGATGGCAGTGTAGATATTTCCATGTTCATACAGGTGGCGGTGTTGATATTTCCACGTTTATACAGATAGCAGTGTAGTTATTTCCATGTTTATAGAGACAGCTGTGTAGATATTTCCATTGATATACAGATAGCTGTGTAGATATTTGCATGTTCATACAGTTAGCGGTGTTCATATTTCCATGTTCATACAGATGGCGGTGTAGATATTTACATGTTTATACAGATGGCGGTATAGATATTTCCATGTTCGTAGAGATGGCGGTGTAGATATTTCCATGTTCATAGAGATGGCGGTGTAGATTTTTCCATGTTTATGCAGATAGCGGTATAGATATTTCCATGTTTATACAGAGGGTGGTGTAGATATTTCCATGTTTATAGAGATGGCGGTGTAGATATTTCCAGGTTTACAGAGATAGTGGTGTAGTTATTTCCAAGTTTATAGAGACAGCGTTGTAGATATTTCCATGTTTATACAGATAGCGGTGAAGATATTTCCATGTTTATACAGATAGAGGTGTATATATATCCATGTTTATACTGATAGCAGTGTAGATATTTCCATGTTTATAGAGTTAGTGGTGTAGATAATTTCAATTTCATACAGAGAGCAGTGTACATATTTCCAAGTTCATACAGATAGCGGTGTAGATATTTCCACTTTTATAGAGATGGCGGTGTAGATATTTGCATGTTCATACAGAGGACGGTGTAGATATTTCCATGTTTAAAGGGATGGCGGTGTAGATATTTTCATGTTTACACAGATGGCGTTGTAGATATTTCCATGTTTACACAGATAGCGTTGTAGACATTTCCATGTTTACACAGATAGCGGTGTGGATATTTCCATGTTTATGCAGATAGCAGTGTAGATATTTCCATGTATATACAGATAGCGGTGTAGATATTTCCATGTTCATACAGTTAGCGGTGTAGATATTTCCATGTTCATACAGATGGCCGTGAAGATATTTACATGTTGATACAGATGGCGGTGTAGATATTTCCATGTTCATACAGATAGCGGTGTAGATATTTCCATGTTCATGCAGAGGGCAGTGTAGGTATTTCCATGTTCATACAAATGGCGGTGTAGTTACTTCCATGTTCATAGAGATGGCGGTGTAGATATTTCCAGGTTCATACAAATGGCGGTGTAGATATTTTCATGTTCACAGAGATGGCGGTGTAGATATTTCCATGTTTATACAGATAGCAGTGTAGTTATTTCCATGTTTATAGAGATACCAGTGTGGATATTTCCATTGATATACAGATAGCTGTGTAGATATTTGCATGTTCATACAGATAGCGGTGTAGGTATTTCCATGTTCATACAGATAGCGGTGTAGATATTTCCATGTTCATACAGATAGCGGTGTAGATATTTCCATGTTCATACAGATAGCGGTGTGGATATTTCCATGTTCATACAGATGGCGGTGTTGATATTTCCATGTTCATACAGAGGACGGTGTAGATATTTCCATGTTTATAGGGATGGCGGTGTAGATATTTTCATGTTTACACAGATGGCGGTGTAGTTATTTCCATGTTTACAGAGATAGTGGTGTAGTTATTTCCAAGTTTATAGAGACAGCGTTGTAGATATTTCCATGTTTATACAGATAGCGGTGAAGATATTTCCATGTTTATACAGATAGCGGTGTAGATATTTCCATGTTTATGCTGATAGCAGTGTAGATATTTCCATGTTTATAGAGATAGTGGTGTAGATAATTTCAATTTCATACAGAATGCAGTGTAGATATTTCCAAGTTCATACAGA
Organism: Gorilla gorilla gorilla; assembly: GCF_029281585.2. Lineage (NCBI taxonomy): Eukaryota > Metazoa > Chordata > Mammalia > Primates > Hominidae > Gorilla > Gorilla gorilla. The sequence continues at coordinate 4,203,011 of NC_073231.2, read as the reverse complement.
TAGCGGTGTAGATATTTCCACGTTTATAGAGATGGCGGTGTAGATATTTCCATGTTCCTACAGAGGATGGTGTAGATATTTCCATGTTTATAGGGATGGCGGTGTAGATATTTTCATGTTTACACAGATGGCGTTGTAGATATTTCCTTGTTTACACAGATAGCGGTGTAGACATTTCCATGTTTACACAGATAGCGGTGTGGATATTTCCATGTTTATGCAGATAGCAGTGTAGATATTTCCATGTATATACAGATAGCGGTGCGGATATTTCCATGTTTATTCAGCTAGCGGTGCGGATATTTCCATGTTTATACAGATAGTTGGGCAGATATTTCCATGTTTATACAGATAGCGGTGTAGATATTTCCATCTTAATACAGATGGCGGTGTAGATATGTCCATGTTCGTACAGATGGCGGTGTAGATATTTGCATGTTCATACAGATGGCGGTGTAGATATTTCGAAGTTTATAGAGATAGCGATGTAGTTATTTCCTTATTTATAGAGAAATCTGTGCAGATATTTCCATGTATATTCAGATAGCTGTGTAGATATTTCCATGTTCATGCAGATTACGGTGCAGATATTTCCATGTTCATCCAGATGCCGGTGTACATATACCCATGTTCATACAGATGGCGGAGAAGATATTTCCATGTTCATACAGATGGCGGTGTAGGTATTTCCAAGTTCATTCAAATGGCGGTGTAGATATTTCCATGTTCATAGAGATGGCGGTGTAGATATTTCCAGGTTCATACAAATGACGGTGTAGATATTTCCATCTTCATAGAGATGGCGGTGTAGATACTTCCATGTTTATACAGATAGCAGTGTAGTTATTTCCATGTTTATAGAGATACCAGTGTGGATATTTCCATTGATGTACAGATAGCTGTGTAGATATTTGCATGTTCATACAGATAGCGGTGTAGATATTTCCATGTTCATACAGATAGCGGTGTAGATATTTCCATGTTCATACCAATAGCGGAGTAGACATTTCCATTTTCATACATTGAGCGGTGTAGATATTTCCATGTTCATTCAGATGGCGGTGAAGATATTTACATGTTCATACAGATGGCGGTGTAGATATTTCCATGTTCGTACGGATGGCAGTGTAGATATTTCCATGTTCATACAGGTGGCGGTGTAGATATTTCCATGTTTATACAGATAGCAGTGTAGTTATTTCCATGTTAATAGAGATAGCTGTGTAGATATTTCCATTGATATACTGATAGCTGTGTAGATATTTGCATGTTCATAGAGATAGCGGTGTAGATATTTCCATGTTCATACAGATGGCGGTATAGATATTTCAATGTTCGTACAGATGGCGGTGTAGATATTTCCATATTCATAGAGATGGCGGTGTAGATTTTTCCATGTTTATGCAGATAGCGGTATAGATATTTCCATGTTTATACAGATGGTGGTGTAGATATTTCCATGTTGATAGAGATGGCGGTCTAGATATTTCCATGTTTACAGAGATAGTGGTGTAGTTATTTCCAAGTTTATAGAGACAGCGTTGTAGATATTTCCATGTTTATACAGATAGCGGTGAGGTTATTTCCATGTTTATACAGATAGCGGTGTAGATATTTCCTTGTTCGTACAGATAGCGGTGTAGATATTTCCATGTTCATACAGATAGCGGTGTAGATATTTCCATGTACTTACAGATAACGGTGTAGATATTTCCATGTTCATACAGATAGTGGTGTAGATATTTCCATGTTCATACAGTTAGCGGTGTAGATATTTCCATGTTCATACAGATGGCGGTGTAGATATTTACATGTTCATAAAGATGGCGGTATAGTTATTTCCATGTTCGTACAGATGGCGGTGTAGATATTTCCATGTACATAGAGATGGCCGTGTAGATATTTCCATGTTTTTGCAGATAGCGGTGTAGATATTTCCATGTTTATACTGATGGTGGTGTAGATATTTCCATGTTTATAGAGAAGGAGGTCTAGATATTTCCATGTTTACAGAGATAGTGGTGTAGTTATTTCTAAGTTTATAGAGACAGCGTTGTAGATATTTCCATGTTTATACAGATAGGTATGAAGATATTTCCATGTTTATACAGATAGCGGTGTAGATATTTCCATGTTTATACAGATAGCAGTGTGGATATTTCCATGTTTATAGAGATAGTGGTGTAGATAATTTCAATTTCATACAGACGGCAGTGTAGATATTTCCAAGTTCATACAGATAGCTATGTAGATATTTCCACGTTTATAGACATGGCGGTGTAGATATTTCCATGTTCATACAGACGGCGGGGTAGATATTTCCATGTTTATAGGGATGGCGGCATAGATATTTTCATGTTTACAGAGATAGTGGTGTAGTTATTTCCAAGTTTATAGAGACAGCGTTGTAGACATTTCCATGTTTATACAGATAGCGGTGAAGATATTTCCATGTTTATAGAGATGGCGGTGTAGATATTTCCATGTTTACAGAGATAGTGGTGTAGTTATTTCCAAGTTTATAGAGACAGCGTTGTAGATATTTCCATGTTTATACAGATAGCGGTGAAGATATTTCCATGTTTATACAGATAGCGATGCGGATATTCCCATGTTTATACAGATAGTTGGGCAGATATTTCCAAGTTTATACAGATAGCAGTGTAGATATTTCCATCTTAATACAGATGGCGGTGTAGATATGTCTATGTTCGTACAGATGGCGGTGTAGATATTTCCATGTTCATACAGATGGTGTTGTAGATATTTCGAAGTTTATAGAGATAGCGCTGTAGATATTTCCATATTTATAGAGAAATCTGTGTAGATATTTCCATGTATATTCAGATAGCTGTGTAGATATTTCAATGTTCATGCAGATAGCGGTGTAGATATTTCCATGTTCATCCAGATGCCGGTGTACATATATCCATGTTCATACAGACGGCGGTGAAGATATTTCCATGTTCCTACAGATGGCGGTGTAGGTATTTCCATGTTCATACAAATGGCGGTGTAGTTACCTCCATGTTTATAGAGATGGCGGTGTAGATATTTCCAGGTTCATACAAATGGCGGTGTAGATATTTCCATGTTCATAGAGATGGCGGTGTAGATATTTCCATGTTTGTACAGATAGCAGTGTAGTTATTTCCATGTTTATAGAGATACCATTGTGGATATTTCCATTGATATACAGATAGCTGTGTAGATATTTGCATGTTCATACAGATAGCGGTGTAGATATTTCCATATTCATACAGATAGCGGTGTAGATATTTCCATGTTCATTCAGATAGCGGTGTAGATATTTCCATGTTCATACAGATAGCGGTGTAGATATTTCCATGTTCATACCTATAGCGGTGTAGATATTTCCATGCTCATACCAATAGCGGTGTAGACATTTCCATGTTCATACAGTTAGCGGTGTAGTTATTTCCATGTTCATACAGATGGCGGTTTAGATATTTACATGTTCATACAGATGGCGGTGTAGATATTTCCATGTTCGTACGGATGGCAGTGTAGATATTTCCATGTTCATACAGGTGGCTGTGTAGATATTTCCATGTTTATACAGATAGCAGCGTAGTTATTTCCATGTTTATAGAGATAGCAGTGTATATATTTCCATTGATATACAGATAGCTGTGTAGATATTTGCATGGTCATACAGATAGCGGTGTAGATATTTCCATGTTCGTACAGATAGCGGTGTAGATATTTCCATGTTCATACAGATAGCGGTGTAGATATTTCCATGTTCATACAGATAACGGTGTAGATATTTCCACGTTCATACAGATAGCGGTGTAGATATTTCCATGTTCCTACAGTTAGCGGTGTAGATATTTCCATGTTCATACAGATGGCGGTGTAGATATTTACATGTTCATACAGATGGCGGTATAGATATTTAAATGTTCGTACAGATGGCGGTGTAGGTATTTCCATGTTCATAGAGATGGCGGTGTAGATATTTCAATGTTTATGCAGATAGCGGTATAGATATTTCCATGTTTATACAGATGGTGGTGTAGATATTTCCATGTTTATAGAGATGGCGGTCTAGATATTTCCATGTTTACTGAGATAGCGGTGTAGTTATTTCCAAGTTTATAGAGACAGCGTTGTAGATATTTCCATGTGTATACAGATAGCAGTGAAGATATTTCCATGTTTATACACATAGCGGTGTAGATATTTCCATGTTTATACAGATAGCAGTGTAGATATTTCCATGTTTATAGAGATAGTGGTGTAGATAATTTCAATTTTATACAGAGAGTAGTGTAGATATTTCCAAGTTCATACAGATAGCGGTGTAGATATTTCCACGTTTATAGAGATGGCGGAGTAGATATTTCCATGTTCATACAGAGGACGGTGTAGATATTTCCATGTTTATAGGGATGGCGGTGTAGATATTTTCATGTTCACACAGATGGCGGTGTAGATATTTCCATGTTTACACAGATAGCGGTGTAGACATTTCCATGTTCATACAGATAGCGGTGTAGATATTTCCATGTTCATACAGATAGCGGTGTAGATATTTCCATGTTCATACAGATAGCGGTGTAGATATTTCCATGTTCATACAGATGGCGGTGTAGATATTTCCATGTTCATACAGATAGTGGTGTAGATATTTCCATGCTCATACAGATAGCGGTGTAGATATTTCCATGTTCATACAGTTAGCGGTGTAGGTATTTCCATGTTCATACAGATGGCGGTGTAGATATTTACAAGTTCATACAGATGGCGGTGTAGATATTTACATGTTTATAGAGATGGCGGTGTAGATATTTTCATGTTTATACAGATAGCGGTGTAGATATTTCCATGTTCATACAGATAGCCGTGTAGATATTTCCATGTTCATACCAATTGCGGTGTAGATATTTCCATGTTGATACAGTTAGCGGTGTAGATATTTCCATGTTCATACAGATAGCGGTGTAGATATTTCCATGTACTTACAGATAACGGTGTAGATATTTCCATGTTCATACAGATAGTGGTGTAGATATTTCCATGTTCATACAGTTAGCGGTGTAGATATTTCCATGTTCATACAGATGGCGGTGTAGATATTTACATGTTCATAAAGATGGCGGTATAGATATTTCCATGTTCGTACAGATGGCGGTGTAGATATTTCCATGTACATAGAGATGGCGGTGTAGATATTTCCATGTTTTTGCAGATAGCGGTGTAGATATTTCCATGTTTATACTGATGGTGGTGTAGATATTTCCATGTTTATAGAGAAGGAGGTCTAGATATTTCCATGTTTACAGAGATAGTGGTGTAGTTATTTCTAAGTTTATAGAGACAGCGTTGTAGATATTTCCATGTTTATACAGATAGGTATGAAGATATTTCCATGTTTATACAGATAGCGGTGTAGATATTTCCATGTTTATACAGATAGCAGTGTAGATATTTCCATGTTTATAGAGATAGTGGTGTAGATAATTTCAATTTCATACAGACGGCAGTGTAGATATTTCCAAGTTCATACAGATAGCTATGTAGATATTTCCACGTTTATAGACATGGCGGTGTAGATATTTCCATGTTCATACAGACGGCGGGGTAGATATTTCCATGTTTATAGGGATGGCGGCGTAGATATTTTCATGTTTACACAGATGGCGGGGTAGACATTTCCATGTTTACTCAGATAGCGGTGTGGATATTTCCATGTTTATGCAGATAGCAGTGTAGATATTTCCATGTTTATACAGATAGCGGTGCGGATATTTCCATGTTTATACAGATAGATGGGCAGATATTTCCATGTTTATACAGATAGCGGTGTAGATATTTCCATCTTAATACAGATGGCGGTGGTGATATGTCCATGTTTGTACAGATGGCGGTGTAGATATTTCCATGTTCATACAGATGGCGGTGTAGATATTTCGAAGTTTATAGAGATAGCATTGTAGTTATTTCCATATTTATAGAGAAATCTGTGTAGATATTTCCATGTATATTCAGATTGCTGTGTAGATATTTCCATGTTCATGCAGATAGCGGTGTAGATATTTCCATGTTCATCGAGATGCCGGTGTACATATATCCATGTTCATACAGACGTCGGTGAAGATATTTCCATGTTCATACAGATGGTGGTGTAGATATTTCCATGTTCATACAAATGGCGGTATAGATATTTCCATGTTCATAGAGATGGCGGTGTAGATAATTCCATGTTCATACAAATGGCGGTGTAGATATTTCCATGATCATAGAGATGGCGGTGTAGATATTTCCATATTTATGCTGATAGCTGTGTAGTTATTTCCATGTTTATAGGGATAGCAGTGTAGATATTTTCATTGATATACATATAGCTGTGTAGATATTTGCATGTTCATACAGATAGCGGTCTAGGTATTTCCATGTTCATACAGATAGCGGTGTAGATATTTCCATGTTCATACAGATAGCGGTGTAGATATTTCCAACTTCATACAGATAGCTGTGTAGATATTTCCATGTTCATACAGATAGCGGTGTAGATATTTCCATGTTCATACTGTTAGCGGTGTAGATATTTCCATGTTCATACAGATGGCGGTGTAGATATTTACATGTTCATGCAGATGGCGGTGTAGATATTTCCATGTTCATACAGATAGCGGTGTAGATATTTCCATGTTCATACAGATAGCGGTGTAGATATTTCTATGTTCATACCGATAGCGGTGTAGATATTTCCATATTCATACAGTTAGCGGTGTAGATATTTCCATTTTCATGCAGACGGCGGTGTATTTACATCTTCATACAGATGGCGGTGTAGATATTTCCATGTTCGTACGGATGGCAGTGTAGATATTTCCATGTTCATACAGGTGGCGGTGTAGGTATTTCCATGTTTATACAGATAGCAGTGTAGTTATTTCCATGTTTATAGAGACAGCTGTGTAGATATTTCAATTGATATACAGATAGCTGTGTAGATATTTGCATGTTCATACAGATAGTGGTGTAGATATTTCCATGTTCGTACAGATAGCGGTGTAGATATTTCCATGTTCATACAGATAACGGTGTAGATATTTCCATGTTCATACAGATAGCGGTGTAGATATTTCCATGTTCATACACTTAGCGGTGTAGATATTTCCATGTTCATACAGATGGCGGTGTAGATATTTACATGTTCATACAGATGGCGGTATAGATATTTCCATGTTCGTACAGATGGCGGTGTAGATATTTCCATGTTCATAGAGATGGCGGTGTAGATATTTCCATGTTTATGCAGATAGCGGTATAGATATTTCCATGTTTATACAGATGGTGGTGTAGATATTTCCATGTTTATAGAGATGGCGGTGTAGGTATTTCCAGGTTTACAGAGATAGTGGTGTAGATATTTCCAAGTTTATAGAGACAGCGTTGTAGATATTTCCATGTTTATACAGATGGTGGTGTAGATATTTCCATGTTTATACAGATAGCGGTGTATATATTTCCATGTTTATGCTGATAGCAGTGTAGATATTTCCATGTTTATAGAGATAGTGGTGTAGATAATTTCAATTTCATACAGAGAGCAGTGTACATATTTCCAAGTTCATACAGATAGCGGTGTAGATATTTCCACGTTTATAGAGATGGCGGTGTAGATATTTGCATGTTCATACAGAGGACGGTGTAGATATTTCCATGTTTATAGGGATTGCGGTGTAGATATTTTCATGTTTACACAGATGGCGTTGTAGATATTTCCATGTTTACACAGATAGCGTTGTAGACATTTCCATGTTTACACAGATAGCGGTGTGGATATTTCCATGTTTATGCAGATAGCAGTGTAGGTATTTCCATGTATATACAGATAGAGGTGCGGATATTTCCATGTTCATTCAGATAGTGGTGCGGATATTTCCATGTTTATACAGATAGTTGGGCAGATATTTCCATGTTTATACAGATAGCGGTGTAGATATTTAAATCTTAATACAGATGGCGGTGTAGATATGTCCATGTTCGTACAGATGGCGGTGTAGATATTTGCATGTTCATACAGATGGCGGTGTAGATATTTCGAAGTTTATAGAGATAGCGATGTAGTTATTTCCATATTTATAGAGAAATCTGTGTAGATATTTCCATGTATATTCAGATAGCTGTGTAGATATTTCCATGTTCATGCAGATAGCGGTGTAGATATTTCCATGTTCATCCTGATGCCGGTGTACATATATCCATGTTCATACAGATGGCGGTGAAGATATTTCCATGTTCATACAGATGGCGGTGTAGGATTTTCCAAGTTCATACAAATGGCGGTGTAGATATTTCCATGTTCATAGAGATGGCGGTGTAGATATTTCCAGGTTCATACAAATGGCGGTGTAGATATTTCCATGTTCATAGAGATGGCGGTGTAGATATTTCCATGTTTATACAGATAGCAGTGTAGTTATTTCAATGTTTATAGAGATACCAGTGTGGATATTTCCATTGATATACAGATAGCTGTGTAGATATTTGCATGTTCATACAGATAGCGGTGTAGATATTTCCATGTTCATACAGATAGCGGTGTAGATATTTCCATGTACATACAGATAGCGGTGAAGATATTGCCTTGTTCATACAGATAGTGGTGTAGATATTTCCATGTTCATACAGATAGCGGTGTAGATATTTCCATGTTCATACAGTTAGCGGTGTAGATATTTCCATGTTCATACAGATGGCGGTGAAGATATTTACATGTTGATACAGATGGCGGTGTAGATATTTCCATGTTCATACAGATAGCGGTGTAGATATTTCCATGTTCATACAGATGGCGGTGTAGATATTTCCATGTTCATCCAGATGCCGGTGTACATATATCCATGTTCATACAGATGGCGGTGAAGATATTTCCATGTTCATACACATGGTGGTGTAGATATTTCTATGTTCATACAAATGGCGGTGTAGATATTTCCATGTTAATAGAGATGGCGGTGTAGATAATTCCATGTTCATACAAATGGCGGTGTAGATATTTCCATATTCATAGAGATGGCGGTGTAGATATTTCCATATTTATACAGATAGCATTGTAGTTATTTCCATGTTCATAGGGATAGCAGTGTAGATATTTTCATTGATATACAGATAGCTGTGTAGATATTTGCATGTTCATACAGATAGCGGTGTAGATATTTCCATGTTCATACAGATAGCGGTGTAGATATTTGCATGTTCATACAGATAGCGGTGTAGATATTTCCATGTTCATACAGATAGTGGTGTAGATATTTCCATGCTCATACAGATAGCGGTGTAGGTATTTCCATGTTCATACAGTTAGCGGTGTAGGTATTTCCATGTTCATACAGATGGCGGTGTAGATATTTACAAGTTCATACAGATGGCGGTGTAGATATTTACATGTTCATACAGATGGCGGTGTAGATATTTTCATGTTTATACAGATAGTGGTGTAGATATTTCCATGTTCATACAGATAGCCGTGTAGATATTTCCATGTTCATACCAATTGCGGTGTAGATATTTCCATGTTGATACAGTTAGCGGTGTAGATATTTCCATGTTCATACAGATGGCGGTGTAGATATTTACATGTTCATACAGATGGCGGTGTAGATATTTCCACGTTCGTACGGATGGCAGTGTAGATATTTCCATGTTCATACAGGTGGCGGTGTTGATATTTCCATGTTTATACAGATAGCAGTGTAGTTATTTCCATGTTTATAGAGACAGCTGTGTAGATATTTCCATTGATATACAGATAGCTGTGTAGATATTTGCATGTTCATACAGTTAGCGGTGTACATATTTCCATGTTCGTACAGATGGCTGTGTAGATATTTCCATGTTCATACAGATGGCGGTATAGATATTTCCATGTTCGTAGAGATGGCGGTGTAGATATTTCCATGTTCATAGAGATGGCGGTGTAGATATTTCCATGTTTATGCAGATAGCGGTATAGATATTTCCATGTTTATACAGATGTTGGTGGAGATATTTCCATGTTTATAGAGATGGCGGTGTAGATATTTCCATGTTTACAGAGATAGTGGTGTAGTTATTTCCAAGTTTATAGAGACAGCGTTGTAGATATTTCCATGTTTATACAGATAGCGGTGAAGATATTTCCATGTTCATACAGATAGCCGTGTAGATATTTCCATGTTCATACCAATTGCGGTGTAGATATTTCCATGTTGATACAGTTAGCGGTGTAGATATTTCCATGTTCATACAGATGGCGGTGTAGATATTTCCACGTTCGTACGGATGGCAGTGTAGATATTTCCATGTTCATACAGGTGGCGGTGTTGATATTTCCATGTTTATACAGATAGCAGTGTAGTTATTTCCATGTTTATAGAGACAGCTGTGTAGATATTTCCATTGATATACAGATAGCTGTGTAGATATTTGCATGTTCATACAGTTAGCGGTGTACATATTTCCATGTTCGTACAGATGGCTGTGTAGATATTTCCATGTTCATACAGATGGCGGTATAGATATTTCCATGTTCGTAGAGATGGCGGTGTAGATATTTCCATGTTCATAGCGATGGCGGTGTAGATATTTCCATGTTTATGCAGATAGCGGTATAGATATTTCCATGTTTATACAGATGGTGGTGTAGATATTTCCATGTTTATAGAAATGGCGGTGTAGATATTTCCATGTTTACAGAGATAGTGGTGTAGTTATTTCCAAGTTTATAGAGACAGCGTTGTAGATATTTCCATGTTTATACAGATAGCGGTGAAGATATTTCCATGTTTATACAGATAGCGATGCGGATATTCCCATGTTTATACAGATAGTTGGGCAGATATTTCCATGTTTATACAGATAGCAGTGTAGATATTTCCATCTTAATACAGATGGCGGTGTAGATATGTCTATGTTCGTACAGATGGCGGTGTAGATATTTCCATGTTCATACAGATGGTGTTGTAGATATTTCGAAGTTTATAGAGATAGCGCTGTAGATATTTCCATATTTATAGAGAAATCTGTGTAGATATTTCCATGTATATTCAGATAGCTGTGTAGATATTTCAATGTTCATGCAGATAGCGGTGTAGATATTTCCATGTTCATCCAGATGCCGGTGTACATATATCCATGTTCATACAGACGGCGGTGAAGATATTTCCATGTTCCTACAGATGGCGGTGTAGGTATTTCCATGTTCATACAAATGGCGGTGTAGTTACTTCCATGTTTATAGAGATGGCGGTGTAGATATTTCCAGGTTCATACAAATGGCGGTGTAGATATTTCCATGTTCATAGAGATGGCGGTGTAGATATTTCCATGTTTGTACAGATAGCAGTGTAGTTATTTCCATGTTTATAGAGATACCATTGTGGATATTTCCATTGATATACAGATAGCTGTGTAGATATTTGCATGTTCATACAGATAGCGGTGTAGATATTTCCATATTCATACAGATAGCGGTGTAGATATTTCCATGTTCATTCAGATAGCGGTGTAGATATTTCCATGTTCATACAGATAGCGGTGTAGATATTTCCATGTTCATACCTATAGCGGTGTAGATATTTCCATGCTCATACCAATAGCGGTGTAGACATTTCCATGTTCATACAGTTAGCGGTGTAGATATTTCCATGTTCATACAGATGGCGGTTTAGATATTTACATGTTCATACAGATGGCGGTGTAGATATTTCCATGTTCGTACGGATGGCAGTGTAGATATTTCCATGTTCATACAGGTGGCTGTGTAGATATTTCCATGTTTATACAGATAGCAGCGTAGTTATTTCCATGTTTATAGAGATAGCAGTGTATATATTTCCATTGATATACAGATAGCTGTGTAGATATTTGCATGGTCATACAGATAGCGGTGTAGATATTTCCATGTTCGTACAGATAGCGGTGTAGATATTTCCATGTTCATACAGATAGCGGTGTAGATATTTCCATGTTCATACAGATAACGGTGTAGATATTTCCACGTTCATACAGATAGCGGTGTAGATATTTCCATGTTCCTACAGTTAGCGGTGTAGATATTTCCATGTTCATACAGATGGCGGTGTAGATATTTACATGTTCATACAGATGGCGGTATAGATATTTAAATGCTCGTACAGATGGCGGTGTAGGTATTTCCATGTTCATAGAGATGGCGGTGTAGATATTTCAATGTTTATGCAGATAGCGGTATAGATATTTCCATGTTTATACAGATGGTGGTGTAGATATTTCCATGTTTATAGAGATGGCGGTCTAGATATTTCCATGTTTACAGAGATAGCGGTGTAGTTATTTCCAAGTTTATAGAGACAGCGTTGTAGATATTTCCATGTGTATACAGATAGCAGTGAAGATATTTCCATGTTTATACACATAGCGGTGTAGATATTTCCATGTTTATACAGATAGCAGTGTAGATATTTCCATGTTTATAGAGATAGTGGTGTAGATAATTTCAATTTTATACAGAGAGTAGTGTAGATATTTCCAAGTTCATACAGATAGCGGTGTAGATATTTCCACGTTTATAGAGATGGCGGAGTAGATATTTCCATGTTCATACAGAGGACGGTGTAGATATTTCCATGTTTATAGGGATGGCGGTGTAGATATTTTCATGTTCACACAGATGGCGGTGTAGATATTTCCATGTTTACACATATAGCGGTGTAGATATTTCCATGTTCATACAGATAGCGGTGTAGATATTTCCATGTTCATACAGATAGCGGTGTAGATATTTCCATGTTCATACAGATAGCGGTGTAGATATTTCCATGTTCATACAGATGGCGGTGTAGATATTTCCATGTTCATACAGATGGCGGTGTAGATATTTCCATGTTTATACAGATGGCGGTGTAGATATTTCCATGTTCATACAGATGGCGGTGTAGATATTTCCATGTTCATACAGACGGCGGTATAAATATATCCATGTTCGTACAGATGGCGGTGTAGATATTTCCATGTTCATACAGATAGCGGTATAGATATTTCCATGTTTATTCAGATGGTGGTGTAGATATTTCCATGTATATAGAGATGGCGGTCTAGATATTTCCATGTTTATAGAGATAGTGGTGTAGTTATTTCCAAGTTTATAGAGACACCGTTGCAGATATTTCCATGTTTATACAGATGGCGGTGAAGGTATTTCCATGTTTCTACAGATAGCGGTGTAGATATTTCCATGTTTATACAGATAGCAGTGTAGATATTTCCATGTTTATAGAGATAGTTGTGTAGATAATTTCAATTTTATGCAGATAGCAGTGTAGATATTTCCAAGTTGATACAGATAGCGGTGTAGATATTTCCACGTTTATAGAGATGGCGGTGTAGATATTTCCATGTTCATACATAGGACGGTGTAGATATTTCCATGTTTATAGGGATGGCGGTGTAGATATTTTCATGTTTACACAGATGGCGGTGTAGATATTTCCATGTTTACATAGATAGCGGTGTAGACATTTCCATGTTTACACAGATAGCGGTGTGGATATTTCCATGTTTATGCAGATAGCAGTGTAGATATTTCCATGTTAAAACAGATAGCGGTGCGGATATTTCCATGTTTATTCAGATAGCGGTGCGGATATTTCCATGTTTATACAGATAGTTGGGCAGATATTTCCATGTTTATACAGATAGCGGTGTAGATATTTCCATCTTAATACAGATGGCGGTGTAGATATATCAATGTTCGTACAGATGGCGGTGTAGATATTTCCATGTTCATACAGATGGTGGTGTAGATATTTCGAAGTTTATAGAGATAGCGCTGTAGATATTTCCATATTTATAGAGAAATCTGTGTAGATATTTCCATGTATATTCAGATAGCTGTGTAGATATTTCAATGTTCATGCAGATAGCGGTGTAGATATTTCCATGTTCATCCAGATGCCGGTGTACATATATCCATGTTCAAACAGATGGCGGTGAAGATATTTCCATGTTCATACAGATGGCGGTGTAGGTATTTCCATGTTCATACAAATGGCGGTGTAGTTACTTCCATGTTCATAGAGATGGCGGTGTAGATATTTCGAGGTTCATACAAATGGCGGTGTAGATATTTCCATGTTCATAGAGATGGCGGTGTAGATATTTCCATGTTTGTACAGATAGCAGTGTAGTTATTTCCATGTTTATAGAGATACCAGTGTGGATATTTCCATTGATATACAGATAGCTGTGTAGATATTTGCATGTTCATACAGATAGCGGTGTAGATATTTCCATCTTCATACAGATAGCGGTGTAGATATTTCCATGTTCATACAGATAGCGGTGTAGATATTTCCATGTTCATACAGATAGCGGTGTAGATGTTTCCATGTTCATACAGATAGCGGTGTAGATATTTCCATGTTCATACCGATAGCGGTGTAGATATTTCCATGTTCATACCGATAGCGGTGTAGACATTTCCATGTTCATACAGTTAGCGTTGTAGATATTTCCATGTTCATACAGATGGTGGTGTAGATATTTACATGTTCATACAGATGGCGGTGTAGATATTTCCATGTTCGTACGGATGGCAGTGTAGATATTTCCATGTTCACACAGGTGGCAGTGTAGATATTTCCATGTTTATACAGATAGCAGTGTAGTTATTTCCATGTTAATAGAGATAGCTGTGTGGATATTTCCATTGATATACAGATAGCTGTGTAGATATTTGCATGTTCATACAGATAGCGGTGTAGATATTTCCATGTTCGTACAGATAGCGGTGTAGATATTTCCATGTTCATACAGATAGCGGTGTAGATATTTCCATGTTCATACAGATAACGGTGTAGATATTTCCATGTTCATACAGACAGCGGTGTAGATATTTCCATGTTCACACAGTTAGCGGTGTAGATATTTCCATGTTCATACAGATGGCGGTGTAGATATTTCCATGTTCATACAGATGGCGGTATAAATATATCCATGTTCGTACAGATGGCGGTGTAGATATTTCCATGTTCATACAGATAGCGGTATAGATATTTCCATGTTTATACAGATGGTGGTGTAGATATTTCCATGTATATAGAGATGGCGGTCTAGGTATTTCCATGTTTACAGAGATAGTGGTGTAGTTATTTCCAAGTTTATAGAGACACCGTTGTAGATATTTCCATGTTTATACAGATGGCGGTGAAGGTATTTCCATGTTTATACAGATAGCGGTGTAGATATTTCCATGTTTATACAGATAGCAGTGTAGATATTTCCATGTTTATAGAGATAGTGGTGTAGATAATTTCAATTTTATGCAGATAGCAGTGTAGATATTTCCAAGTTGATACAGATAGCGGTGTAGTTATTTCCACGTTTATAGAGATGGCTGTGTAGATATTTCCATGTTCATACATAGGACGGTGTAGATATTTCCATGTTTATAGGGATGGCGGTTTAGATATTTTCATGTTTACACAGATGGCGGTGTAGATATTTCCATGTTTACATAGATAGCGGTGTAGACATTTCCATGTTTACACAGATAGCGGTTTGGATGTTTCCATGTTTATGCAGATAGCAGTGTAGATATTTCCATGTTAAAACAGATAGCGGTGCGGATATTTCCATGTTTATTCAGATAGCGGTGCGGATATTTCCATGTTTATACAGATAGTTGGGCAGATATTTCCATGTTTATACAGATAGCGGTGTAGATATTTCCATCTTAATACAGATGGCGGTGTAGATATATCAATGTTCGTACAGATGGTGGTGTAGATATTTCCATGTTCATACAGATGGTGGTGTAGATATTTCGAAGTTTATAGAGATAGCGCTGTAGATATTTCCATATTTATAGAGAAATCTGTGTAGATATTTCCATGTATATTCAGATAGCTGTGTAGATATTTCAATGTTCATGCAGATAGCGGTGTAGATATTTCCAAGTTCATCCAGATGCCGGTGTACATATATCCATGTTCATACAGATGGCGGTGAAGATATTTCCATGTTCATACAGATGGCGGTGTAGGTATTTCCATGTTCATACAAATGGCGGTGTAGTTACTTACATGTTCATAGAGATGGCGGTGTAGATATTTCGAGGTTCATACAAATGGCGGTGTAGATATTTCCATGTTCATAGAGATGGCGGTGTAGATATTTCCATGTTTGTACAGATAGCAGTGTAGTTATTTCCATGTTTATAGAGATACAAGTGTGGATATTTCCATTGATATACAGATAGCTGTGTAGATATTTGCATGTTCACACAGATAGCGGTGTAGATATTTCCATCTTCATACAGATAGCGGTGTAGATATTTCCATGTTCATACAGATAGCGGTGTAGATATTTCCATGTTCATACAGATAGCGGTGTAGATATTTCCATGTTCATACAGATAGCGGTGTAGATATTTCCATGTTCACACAGATAGCGGTGTAGATATTTCCATGTTCATACCAATAGCGGTGTAGATATTTCCATGTTCATACCGATAGCGGTGTAGACATTTCCATGTTCATACAGTTAGCGGTGTAGATATTTCCATGTTCATACAGATGGCGGTGTAGATATTTACATGTTCATACAGATGGCGGTGTAGATATTTCCATGTTCGTACGGATGGCAGTGTAGATATTTCCATGTTCATACAAGTGGCGGTGTAGATATTTCCATGTTTTTACAGATAGCAGTGTAGTTATTTCCATGTTTATAGAGATAGCAGTGTATATATTTCCATTGATATACAGTTAGCTGTGTAGATATTTGCATGGTCATACAGATAGCGGTGTAGATATTTCCATGTTCGTACAGATAGCGGTGTAGATATTTCCATGTTCATACAGATAGCGGTGTAGATATTTCCATGTTCCTACAGATAACGGTGTAGATATTTCCATGTTCATACAGATAGCGGTGTAGATATTTCCATGTTCATACAGTTAGCGGTGTAGATATTTCCATGTTCATACTGATGGCGGTGTAGATATTTACATGTTCATACAGATGGCGGTATAGATATTTCCATGTTCGTACAGATGGCGGTGTAGGTATTTCCATGTTCATAGAGATGGCGGTGTAGATATTTCCATGTTTATGCAGATAGCGGTATAGATATTTCCATGTTTATACAGATGTTGGTGTAGATATTTCCATGTTTAAACAGATGGCGGTCTAGATATTTCCAAGTTTACAGAGATAGCGGTGTAGTTATTTCCAAGTTTATAGTGACAGCGTTGTAGATATTTCCGTGTTGATACAGATAGCGGTGAAGATATTTCCATGTTTATACAAATAGCGGTGTAGATATTTCCATGTTTATACAGATAGCAGTGTAGATATTTCCATGTTTATAGAGATAGTGGTGTAGATAATTTCAATTTTATACAGAGAGCAGTGTAGATATTTCCAAGTTCATACAGATAGCGGTGTAGATATTTCCACGTTTATAGAGATGGCGGTGTAGATATTTCCATGTTCATACAGAGGACGGTGTAGATATTTCCATGTTTATAGGGATGGCGGTGTAGATATTTTCATGTTTACACAGATGGCGGTGTAGATATTTCCATGTTCATACAGATAGCGGTGTAGATATTTCCATGTTCATACAGATAGCGGTGTAGATATTTCCATGTTAATACAGATAGCGGTGTAGATATTTCCATGCTCATACAGGTGGCGGTGTAGATATTTCCATGTTTCTACAGATAGCAGTGTAGTTATTTCCATGTTTATAGAGATAGCAGTGTATATATTTCCATTGATATATAGATAGCTGTGTAGATATTTGCATGTTCATTCAGATAGCGGTGTAGATATTTCCATGTTCATACAGATAGCGGTGTAGATATTTCCTTGTTCATACAGATAGCGGTGTAGATATTTCCATGTTCATACAGTTAGCGGTATAGATATTTCCATCTTCATACAGATAGCAGTGTAGATATTTCCATGTTCATACAGTTAGCAGTGTAGATATTTCCATGATCATACAGATGGCGGTGTAGATATTTACATGTTCAAAGAGATGGCGGTGTAGATATTTCCATGTTCATACAGATAGCGGTGTAGATATTTCCATGTTCATACAGATGGCGGTGTAGATATTTCCATGTTCCTACACATAGCGGTTAAGATATTTCCATGTTCATACAGATAGCGGTGTAGATATTTCCATGTTCATACCGATAGCGGTGTTGATATTTCCATGTTCATACAGTTAGCGGTGTAGATATTTCCATGTTCATACAGATGGCGGTGTAGATATTTACATGTTCATACAGATGGCGGTGTAGATAATTCCATGTTCGTACGGATGGCAGTGTAGATATTTCCATGTTTATAGGGATGGCGGTGTAGATATTTTCATGTTCATACTGATGGCGGTGTAGATATTTCCATGTTTATAGGGATGGCGGTGTAGATATTTTCATGTTTACACAGATGGCGGTGTAGATATGTCCATGTTTACACAGATAGCGGTGTAGACATTTACATGTTTACACAGATAGCGGTGCGGATATTTCCATGTTTATTCAGATATCGGTGCGGATATTTCCATGTTTATACAGATAGTTGGGCAGATATTTCCATGTTTATAAAGATAGCGGTGTAGATATTTCCATCTTAATACAGATGGCGGTGTAGATATGTCCATGTTCGTACACATGGCGGTGTAGATATTTGCATGTTCATACTGATGGCGGTGTAGATATTTCGAAGTTTATAGAGATAGTGATGTAGATATTTCCATATTTATAGAGAAATCTGTGTAGATATTTCCATGTATATTCAGATAGCTGTGTAGATATTTCCATGTTCATACAGACAGCGGTGTAGATATTTCCATGTTCATACAGTTAGCGGTGTAGATATTTCCATGTTCATACAGATGGCGGTGTAGATATTTACATGTTCATACAGATGGCGGTATAGGTATTTCCATGTTCGTACAGATGGCGGTGTAGATATTTCCATGTTCATAGAGATGGCGGTGTAGGTATTTCCATGTTTATACAAATGACGGTGTTGATATTTCCTTGTTCATAGAGGTGGCGGTGTAGATATTTCCAGGTTCATACAAATGGCGGTGTAGATATTTCCATGTTCATAGGGATGGTGGTGTAGATATTTCCATGTTTTTACAGATAGCCGTGTAGTTATTTCCATGTTTATAGAGATACCAATGTGGATATTTCCATTGATATACAGATAGCTGTGTAGATATTTCCATGTTCATAGAGAGAGCGGTGTAGATATTTCCATGTTCATACAGATAGCGGTGTAGATATTTCCATGTTCATACAGATAGCGGTGTAGATATTTCCATGTTAATACAGATAGCGGTGTAGATATTTCCATGTTCATACAGATAGCGGTGTAGATATTTCCATGTTCATACAGTTAGCGGTGTACATATTTCCATGTTCATACAGATGGCGGTGTAGATATTTCGAAGTTTATAGAGATAGCGATCTAATTATTTCCATATTTATAGATAAATCTGTGTAGATATTTCCATGTATATTCAGATAGCTGTGTAGATATTTCCATGTTCATGCAGATTACGGTGTAGATATTTCCATGTTCATCCAGATGCAGGTGTACATATATCCATGTTCATACAGATGGCGGTGAAGATATTTCCATGTTCATACAGATGGCGGTGTAGGTATTTCCATGTTTATACAAATGGCGGTGTTGATATTTCCATGTTCATAGAGATGGCGGTGTAGATATTTCCAGGTTCATACAAAAGGCGGTGTAGATATTTCCATGTTCATAGAGATGGCGGTGTAGATATTTCCATGTTTATACAGATAGCAGTGTAGTTATTTCCATGTTTATAGAGATACCAGTGTGGATATTTCCATGTTTATTCAGATAGCGGTGCGGATATTTCCATGTTTATACAGATAGTTGGGCAGATATTTCCATGTTTATACAGATAGCGGTGTAGACATTTCCATGTTTACACAGATAGCGGTGGAGATATTTAAATGTTCATACAGTTAGAGGTGTAGATATTTGCATGTTCATACAGATGGCGGTGTAGATATTTCCATGTTCATAGAGATGGCGGTGTAGATATTTCCATGTTTTTGCAGATAGCGGTATAGATATTTCCATGTTCATACAAACGGTGGTGTAGATATTTCCATGTTTATAGAGATGGCGGTCTAGATATTTCCATGTTTACAGAGATAGTGGTGTAGTTATTTCCAAGTTTATAGAGACAGCGTTGTAGACATTTCCATGTTTATACAGATAGCGGTGAAGATATTTCCATGTTTATACAGATAGCTGTGTAGATATTTCCATGTTTATACAGATAGCGGTGTAGATATTTCCATGTTTATACAGATAGCAGTGTAGATATTTCCATGTTTATAGAGATAGTGGTGTAGATAATTTCAATTTTATACAGAGAGCAGGGTAGATATTTCCAAGTTCATACAGATAGCGGTGTAGATATTTCCACGTTTATAGAGATGGCGGTGTAGATATTTCCATGTTCATACAGAGGACGGTGTAGATATTTCCATGTTTATAGGGATGGCGATGTAGATATTTTCATGTTTACACAGCTGGCGGTGTAGATATTTCCATGTTTACATAGATAGCGGTGTAGACATTTCCATGTTTACACAGATAGCGGTGTGGATATTTCCATGTTTATGCAGATAGCAGTGTAGATATTTCAATGTTTATACAGATAGCGGTGCGGATATTTCCATGTTTATTCAGATAGTGGTGCGGATATTTCCATGTTTATACAGATAGTTGGGTAGATATTTCCATGTTTATACAGATAGCGGTGTAGATATTTCCATCTTAATACAGATGGCGGTGTAGATATGTCCATGTTCGTACAGATGGCGGTGTAGATATTTCCATGTTCATACTGATGGCGGTGCAGATATTTTGAAGTTTATAGAGATAGCGCTGTAGATATTTCCATATTTATAGAGAAATCTGTGTAGATATTTCCATGTATATTCAGATAGCTGCGTAGATATTTCCATGTTCATGCAGATAGCGGTGTAGATATTTCCATGTTCATCCAGATTCCGGTGTACATATATCCATGTTCATACAGATGG
This sequence comes from Gorilla gorilla gorilla, assembly GCF_029281585.2. NCBI lineage: Eukaryota > Metazoa > Chordata > Mammalia > Primates > Hominidae > Gorilla > Gorilla gorilla. The sequence continues at coordinate 4,181,892 of NC_073231.2, read as the reverse complement.
CGGTGAAGATATTTCCATGTTCATACAGATGGCGGTGTAGGTATTTCCATGTTCATACAATTGGCGTTGTAGTTACTTCCATGTTCATAGAGATGGCGGTGTAGATATTTCCATGTTTTTACAGATAGCAGTGTTGTTATTTCCATGTTTTTAGAGATACCAGTGTGGATATTTCCATTGATATACAGATAGCTGTGTAGATATTTGCATGTTCATACAGATAGCGTTGTAGATATTTCCATGTTCATACAGATGGCGGTGTAGATATTTCCATGTTCATACAGATAGCGGTGTAGATATTTCCATGTTTGTATGGATGGCAGTGTAGATATTTCCATGTTCATACAGGTGGCGGTGTAGATATTTCCATGTTCATACAGATAACGGTGAAGATATTTACATGTTCATACAGATGGCGGTAGAGATATTTCCATGTTCGTACAGATGGCGGTGTAGATATTTCCATGTTCATACAGATGGCGGTGTAGATATTTCCATGTTTATACAGATAGCAGTGTAGTTATTTCCATGTTTATAGAGATAGCAGTATAGATATTTCCATAGATATACAGATAGCTGTGTAGATATTTGCATGTTAATACAGATAGCGGTGTAGATATTTCCATGTTCATACAGATAGCGGTGTAGATATTTCCATGTTCATACTGATAGCGGTGTAGATATTTCCATGTTCATACAGATAACGGTGTAGATATTTCCATGTTCATACAGATAGCGGTGTAGATATTTCCATGTTCATACAGTTAGCGGTGTTGATATTTCCATGTTCATACAGATGGCGGTGTAGATATTTACATGTTCATATAGACGGCGGTATAGATATTTCCATGTTCGTACAGATGGCGGTGTAGATATTTCCATGTTCATAGAGATGGCGGTGTAGATATTTCCATGTTTATGCAGATAGCGGTATAGATATTTCCATGTTTATACAGATGGTGGTGTAGATATTTCCATGTTTATAGAGATGGCGGTCTAGATATTTCCATGTTTACAGAGATAGTGGTTTAGTTATTTCCAAGTTTATAGAGACAGCGTTGTAGATATTTCCATGTTTATACAGATAGCGGTGAAGATATTTCCATGTTTATACAGATAGCGGTGTAGATATTTCCATGTTTATACAGATAGCAGTGTAGATATTTCCATGTTTATAGAGATAGTGGTGTAGATAATTTCAATTTTATACAGAGAGCAGTGTAGATATTTCCAAGTTCATACAGATAGTGGTGTAGAAAATTCCACGTTTATAGAGATGGCGGTGTAGATATTTCCATGTTCATACAGATAGCGGTGTAGATATTTCCATCTTAATACAGATGGCGGTGTAGATATGTCCATGTTCATACAGATGGCGGTGTAGATATTTCGAAGTTTATAGAGATAGCGCTGTAGTTATTTCCATATTTATAGAGAAATCTCTGTAGATATTTCCAAGTATATTCAGATAGCTGTGTAGATATTTCCATGTTCATGCAGATAACGGTGTAGATATTTCCATGTTCATCCAGATGCCGGTGTACATATATCCATGTTCATACAGATGGCGGTGAAGATATTTCCATGTTCATACAGATGGCGGTGTAGGTAATTCCATGTTCATACAAATGGCGGTGTAGTTACTTCCATGTTCATAGAGATGGCGGTGTAGATATTTCCAGGTTCATACAAATGGTGGTGTAGATATTTCCATGTTCATAGAGATGGCGGTGTAGGTATTTCCATGTTTGTACAGATAGCAGTGTAGTTATTTCCATGTTTATAGAGATACCAGTGTGGATATTTCCATTGATATACAGATAGCTGTGTAGATATTTGAATGTTCATACAGATAGCGGTGTAGATATTTCCATGTTCATACTGATAGCGGTGTAGATATTTCCATGTTCATACAGATAGCGGTGTAGATATTTCCATGTTCATACAGATAGCGGTGTAGATATTTCCATGTTCATACAGATAGCGGTGTAGATGTTTCCATGTTCGTACAGATAGCCGTGTAGATATTTCCATGTTCATACCGATAGCAGTGTAGACATTTCCCTGTTCATACATTTAGCGGTGTAGATATTTCCATGTTCATACAGATGGCAGTGAAGATATTCATATGTTCATACAGATGGCGGTGTAGATATTTCCATGTTTGTACGGATGGCAGTGTAGATATTTCCATGTTCATACAGGTGGCGGTGTAGATATTTCCATGTTCATACAAATGGCGGTGTAGATATTTCCATGTTCATAGAGATGGCGGTGTAGATATTTCCATATTTATACAGATAGCAGTGTAGTTATTTCCATGTTTATAGAGATAGCAGTGTAGATATTTCCATTGATATACAGATAGCTGTGTAGATATTTGCATGTTCATAGAGAGAGCGGTGTAGATATTTCCATGTTCATACAGATAGCGGTGTAGATATTTCCATGTTCATACAGATAGCGGTGTAGATGTTTCCATGTTCGTACAGATAGCCGTGTAGATATTTCCATGTTCATACCAATAGCGGTGTAGACATTTCCCTGTTAATACAGATGGCGTTGTAGATATTTCCATGTTCATACAGATGGCGGTATAGATATTTCCATGTTCGTACAGATGGCAGTGTAGGTATTTCCATGTTCATAGAGATGGCGGTGTAGATATTTCCATGTTTATGCAGATAGCGGTATAGATATTTCCATGTTTATACAGATGGTGGTGTAGATATTTCCATGTTTATAGAGATGGCGGTCTAGATATTTCCATGTTTACAGAGATAGGTGTGTAGTTATTTCCAAGTTTATAGAGACAGCGTTGTAGATATTTCCTTGTTTATACAGATAGAGGTGAAGATATTTCCATGTTTATACAGATAGCGGTGTAGATATTTCCATGTTCATACAGATAGCAGTGTAGATATTTGCATGTTTATACAGATAGTGGTGTAGATAATTTCAATTTTATACAGAGAGCAGTGTAGATATTTCCAAGTTCATACAGATAGCGGTGTAGATATTTCCACGTTTATAGAGATGGCGGTGTAGATATTTCCATGTTCATACAGATGGCGGTGTAGATATTTCCATGTTTATAGGGATGGCGGTGTAGATATTTTCATGTTTACACAGATGGCGGTGTAGATATTTCCATGTTTACACAGATAGCGGTGTAGACATTTCCATGTTTACACAGATAGCGGTGTGGATATTTCCATGTTTATGCAGATAGCAGTGTAGATATTTCCATGTTTATACAGATAGCAGTGCTGATATTTCCATGTTTATGCAGATAGCGGTGAAGATATTTCCATGTTTATACAGATAGCGGTGTAGATATTTCCATGTTTATACAGATAGCGGTGTAGATATTTCCATATTAATACAGATGGCGGTATAGATATGTCCATGTTCATACAGATGGCGGTGTAGATATTTCCATGTTTATACAGATAGCGGTGTAGATATTTCCATCTTAATACAGATGGCGGTGTAGATAAGTCCATGTTCGTACAGATGGCGGTGTAGATATTTCCATGTTCATAGAGATGACAGTGTAGATATTTCGAAGTTTATGGAGATAGCGCTGTAGATATTTCCGTATTTATAGGGAAATCTGTGTAGATATTTCCATGTATATTCAGATAGCTGTGTAGATATTTCCATGTTCATGCAGATAGCGGTGTAGATATTTCCATGTTCATCCGGATGCCGGTGTAGATACATCCATGTTCATACAGATGGCGGTGAAGATATTTCCATGTTCATACAGATGGCTGTGTAGATATTTCCATCTTCATCGAGATGGCGGTGTAGATATTTCCATGTTGATACAGATAGCAGTGTAGTTATTTCCATGTTTATAGAGATAGCAGTGTAGATATTTCCATTGATATACAGATAGCGGTGTAGATATTTCCATGTTCATACAGATGGCGATGTAGGTATTTCCATGTTCATACAAATGGCGGTGTAGTTACTTCCATGTTCATAGAGATGGCGGTGTAGATATTTCCAGGTTCATACAAATGGCGGTGTAGATATTTCCATGTTCATACAGATGGCGGTGTAGATATTTCCATGTTCGTACGGATGGCAGTGTAGATATTTCCATGTTCATACAGGTGGCGGTGTAGATATTTCCATGTTTATACAGAGAGCAGTGTAGTTATTTCCATGTTTATAGAGATACCAGTGTGGATATTTCCATTGATATACAGATAGCTGTGTAGATATTTGCATGTTCATACAGAGAGTGGTGTAGATATTTCCATGTTCATACAGATAGCGGTGTAGATATTTCCATGTTCATACAGATAGCGGTGTAGATATTTCCATGTTCATACAGTTAGCGGTGTAGATATTTCCATGTTCATACAGATGGCGGTGTAGATATTTACATGTTCATACAGATGGCAGTGTAGATATTTCCATGTTCATACAGATAGCGGTGTAGATATTTCCATGTTCATACAGATAGCGGTGTAGATAGTTCCTTGTTCATACCAATAGCGGTGTAGACATTTCCATGTTCATACAGATAGCGGTGTAGATATTTCCATGTTCATACAGATGGCGGTGTAGATATTTACATGTTCATACAGATGGCGGTGTAGATATTTCCATGTTCGTACGGATGTCAGTGTAGATATTTCCATGTTCATACAGGTGGCGGTGTAGATATTTCCATGTTTATACAGATAGCAGTGTAGTTATTTCCATGTTTATAGAGATAGCAGTGTAGATATTTCTATTGATATACAGATAGCTATGTAGATATTTGCATGTTCATACAGATAGCGGTGTAGATATTTCCATGTTCATACAGATAGCAGTGTAGATATTTCCATGTTCGTACAGATAGCGGTGTAGATATTTCCATGTTCACACAGATAACGGTGTAGATATTTCCATGTTCATACAGATAGCGTTGTAGATATTTCCATGTTCATACAGTTAGCGGTGTAGATATTTCCATGTTCATATAGATGGCGGTGTAGATATTTACATGTTCATACAGATGGCGGTGTAGATATTTCCATGTTCGTACAGATGGCGGTGTAGATATTTCCATGTTCATAGAGATGGCGGTGTAGATATTTCCATGTTTATACAGATAGCAGTGTAGATATTTCCATGTTTATAGAGATGGCGGTCTAGATATTTCCATGTTTACAGAGATAGTGGTGTATTTATTTCCAAGTTTATAGAGACAGCGTTGTAGATATTTCCATGTTTATACAGATAGCGGTGAAAATATTTCCATGTTTATACAGATATCGGTGTAGATATTTCCATGTTTACACAGATAGCAGTGTAGATATTTCCATGTTTATAGAGATAGTGGTGTAGATAATTTCAATTTTATACAGAGAGCAGTGTAGGTATTTCCAAGTTCATACAGATAGCGGAGTAGATATTTCCACGTTTATAGAGATGGCGGTGTAGATATTTCCATGTTCATACAGAGGACGGTGTAGATATTTCCATGTTTATAGGGATGGCGGTGTAGATATTTTTATGTTTACACAGATGGCAGTGTAGATATTTCCATGTTTACACGGATAGCGGTGTAGACATTTCCATGCCTACACAGAGAGCGGTGTGGATATTTCCATGTTTATGCAGATTGCAGTGTAGATATTTCCATGTTTATACAGATAGCGGTGCGGATATTTCCATGTTTATTCAGATAGCGGTGCGGATATTTCCATGTTTATACAGATATTTGGGCAGATATTTCCATGTTTATACAGAAAGCGGTGTAGATATTTCCATCTTAATACAGATGGCGGTGTAGATATTTCCATGTTCGTAAAGATGGCGGTGTAGACATTTCTATGTTCATACAGATGGCGGTGTAGATATTTCGAAGTTTATAGAGATAGCGCTGTAGTTATTTCCATATTTATAGAGAAATCTGTGTAGATATTTCCATGTATGTTCAGATAGCTGTGTAGATATATCCATGTTCATGCTGATAGCGGTGTAGATATTTCCATGTTCATCCAGATGCCGGTGTACATATATCCATGTTCATACAGATGGCGGTGAAGATATTTCCATGTTCATACAGATGGCGGTGTAGGTATTTCCATGTTCCTACAAATGGCGGTGTAGATATTTCCATGTTCATAGAGATGGCGGTGTAGATAGTTCCAGGTTCATACAAATGGCGGTGTAGATATTTCCATATTCATAGAGATGGCAGTGTAGATATTTCCATGTTTATACAGATAGCAGTGTAGTTATTTCCATGTTAATAGAGATACCAGTGTGGATATTTCCATTGATATACAGACAGCTGTGTAGATATTTGCATATTCATACAGATAGCGGTGTAGATATTTCCATGTTCATACAGATGGCGGTGTAGCTATTTCCATGTTCATACAGATAGCGTTGTAGACATTTCCATCTTCATACAGATAGCGGTGTAGATATTTCCATGTTCATACAGATAGCGGTGTAGATATTTCCATGTTCATACCAATAGCGGTGTAGACATTTCCATGTTCATACAGTTAGCGGTGTAGATATTTCCATGTTTATACAGATGGCGGTGTAGATATTTCCATGTTCATACAGATGGCGGTGTAGATATTTCCATGTTCATAGAGATGGCGGTGTAGATAGTTCCATGTTTATGCAGATAGCGGTGAAGATATTTCCATGTTTATACAGATAGCGGTGTAGATATTTCCATTTTTATACAGATAGCGGTGTAGATATTTCCATCTTAATAGAGATGGCGGTGTAGATATGTCCATGTTCGTACAGATGGCGGTGTAGATATTTCCATGTTTATACAGATAGCGGTGTAGATATTTCCATCTTAATACAGATGGCGGTGTAGATAAGTCCATGTTCGTACAGATGGCGGTGTAGATATTTCCATGTTCATACAGATGACGGTGTAGATATTTCGAAGTTTATGGAGATAGCGCTGTAGATATTTCCATATTTATAGAGAAATCTGTGTAGATATTTCCATGTATATTCAGATAGCTGTGTAGATATTTCCATGTTCATGCAGATAGCGGTGTAGATATTTCCATGTTCATCCAGATGCTGGTGTACATATATCCATGTTCATACAGATGGCGGTGAAGATATTTTCATGCTCATACAGATGGCGGTGTAGGTATTTCCATGTTCATACAAATGGCGGTGTAGTTACTTCCATGTTCATAGAGATGGCGGTGTAGATATTTCCAGGTTCATACAAATGGCGGTGTGGATATTTCCATGTTCACAGAGATGGCGGTGAAGATATTTCCATGTTTATACAGATAGCAGTGTAGTTATTTCCATGTTTATAGAGATACCAGTGTGGATATTTCCATTGATATACAGATAGCTGTGTAGATATTTGCATGTTCATACAGATAGCGGTGTAGGTATTTCCATGTTCATACAGATAGCGGTGTAGATATTTCCATGTTCATACAGATTGCGGTTTAGATATTTCCATGTTCATACAGATAGCGGTGTGAATATTTCCATGTTCATACAGATGGCGGTGTTGATATTTCCATGTTCATACAGAGGACGGTGTAGATATTTCCATGTTTATAGGGATGGTGGTGTAGATATTTTCATGTTTACACAGATGGCGGTGTAGATATTTCCATGTTGACACGGATAGCGGTGTAGACATTTCCATATTTACACAGATAGCGGTGTGGATATTTCCAGGTTTATACAGATAGCAGTGTAGATATTTCCATGTTTATTCAGATAGTGGTGCGGATATTTCCATGTTTATACAGATAGTTGGGCAGATATTTCCATCTTTATACAGATAGCGGTGTAGATATTTCCATCTTAATACAGATGGCGGTGTAGATATGTCCATGTTCGTACAGATGGCGGTGTAGATATTTGCATGTTCATACAGATGGCGGCATAGATATTTCGAAGTTTATAGAGATAGCGATGTAGTTATTTCCATATTTATAGAGAAATCTGGGTAGATATTTCCATGTATATTCAGATAGCTGTGTAGATATTTCCATGTTCATGCAGATTACGGTGTAGATATTTCCATGTTTATCCAGATGCCGGTGTACATATATCCATGTTCATACAGATGGCGGTGAAGATATTTCCATGTTCATACAGATGTCCGTGTAGGAAATTCCAAGTTCATACAAATGGCGGTGTAGATATTTCCATGTTCATAGAGATGGCGGTGTAGATATTTCCAGGTTCATACAAATGGCGGTGTAGATATTTCCATGTTCATAGAGATGGCGGTGTAGATATTTCCATGTTTATACAGATAGCAGTGTAGTTATTTCAATGTTTATAGAGATACCGGTGTGGATATTTCCATTGATATACAGATAGCTGTGTAGATATTTGCATGTTCGTACAGATAGCGGTGTAGATATTTCCATGTTCATACAGATAGCGGTGTAGATATTTCCATGTTCATACAGATAGCGGTGTAGGTATTTCCATGTTAATACAGATAGCGGTGTAGATATTTCCATGTTCATACAGATAGCGGTGTAGATATTTCCATGTTCATACAGTTAGCGGTGTAGATATTTCCATGTTCATACAGATGCGGTGAAGATATTTACATGTTGATACAGATGGCGGTGTAGATATTTCCATGTTCATACAGATAGCGGTGTAGATATTTCCATGTTCATACAGAAGGCGGTGTAGATATTACCATGTTCATCCAGATGCCGGTGTACATATATCCATGTTCATACAGATGGCGGTGAAGATATTTCCATGTTCATACACATGGTGGTGTAGATATTTCTATGTTCATACAAATGGTGGTGTAGATATTTCCATGTTCATAGAGATGGCGGTGTAGATAATTCCATGTTCATACAAATGGCGGTGTAGATATTTCCATATTCATAGAGATGGCGGTGTAGATATTTCCATATTTATACAGATAGCATTGTAGTTATTTCCATGTTTATAGGGATAGCAGTGTAGATATTTTCATTGATATACAGATAGCTGTGTAGATATTTGCATGTTCATACAGATAGCGGTCTAGATATTTCCATGTTCATACAGATAGCGGTGTAGATATTTGCATGTTCATACAGATAGCGGTGTAGATATTTCCATGTTCATACAGATAGTGGTGTAGATATTTCCATGCTCATACAGATAGCGGTGTAGGTATTTCCATGTTCATACAGTTAGCGGTGTAGGTATTTCCATGTTCATACAGATGGCGTTGTAGATATTTACAAGTTCATACAGATGGCGGTGTAGATATTTACATGTTCATACAGATGGCAGTGTAGATATTTCCATGTTTATAGGGATGGCGGTGTAGATATTTTCATGTTTACAAAGATGGCGGTGTAGATATTTCCATGTTGACACGGATAGCGGTGTAGACATTTCCATGTTTACACAGATAGCGGTGTGGATATTTCCAGGTTTATACAGATAGCAGTGTAGATATTTCCATGTTTATGCAGATAGCGGTGCGGATATTTCCATGTTTATTCAGATAGCGGTGCGGATATTTCCATGTTTATACAGATAGCGGTGTAGATATTTCCATCTTAATACAGATGGCGGAGTAGATATGTCCATGTTCGTACAGATGGCGGTGTAGATATTTCCATGTTAATACAGATGGCGGTGTAGATATTTCGAAGTTTATAGAGATAGCGCTGTAGTTATTTCCATATTTATAGAGAAATCGGTGTAGATATTTCCATGTATATTCAGATAGCTGTGTAGATACTTCCATGTTCATGCAGATAGCGGTGTAGATATTTCCATGTTCATCCAGATGCCGGTGTACATATATCCATGTTCATACAGATGGCGGTGAAGATATTTCCATGTTCATAAAAATGGTGGTGTAGATATTTCCATGTTGATACAAATGGCGGTGTAGATATTTCCATGTTCATAGAGATGGCGGTGTAGATATTTCCATGTTCATACAAATGGCGGTGTAGATATTTCCATCTTCATAGAGATGGCGGTGTAGATATTTCCATATTTATACAGATAGCAGTGGAGTTATTTCCATGTTTATAGAGATAGCAGTGTAGATATTTCCATTGATATACAGATAGCTGTGTAGATATTTGCATGTTCATACAGATAGCGGTGTAGATATTTACATTTTCATACAGATAGCTGTGTAGGTATTTCCATGTTCATACAGATAGCGGTGTAGATATTTCCATGTACATACAGATGGCGGTGTAGATATTTACATGTTCATACAGATGGTGTTGTAGATATTTACATGTTCATACAGATGGCGGTGTAGATATTTCCATGTTCATACCAATAGCGGTGTAGGTATTTCCATGTTGATACAGTTAGCGGTGTAGATATTTCCATGTTCATACAGATGGCGTTGTAGATATTTACATGTTCATACAGATGGCGGTGTAGATATTTCCATGTTCGTACGGATGGCAGTGTAGATATTTCCATGTTCATACAGGTGGCGGTGTTGATATTTCCACGTTTATACAGATAGCAGTGTAGTTATTTCCATGTTTATAGAGACAGCTGTGTAGATATTTCCATTGATATACAGATAGCTGTGTAGATATTTGCATGTTCATACAGTTAGCGGTGTTCATATTTCCATGTTCATACAGATGGCGGTGTAGATATTTACATGTTCATACAGATGGCGGTATAGATATTTCCATGTTCGTAGAGATGGCGGTGTAGATATTTCCAGGTTTACAGAGTTAGTGGTGTAGTTATTTCCAAGTTTATAGAGACAGCGTTGTAGATATTTCCATGTTTATACAGATAGCAGTGAAGATATTTCCATGTTTATACAGATAGAGGTGTATATATTTCCATGTTTATACTGATAGCAGTGTAGATATTTCCATGTTTATAGAGTTAGTGGTGTAGATAATTTCAATTTCATACAGAGAGCAGTGTACATATTTCCAAGTTCATACAGATAGCGGTGTAGATATTTCCACTATTATAGAGATGGCGGTGTAGATATTTGCATGTTCATACAGAGGACGGTGTAGATATTTCCATGTTTAAAGGGATGGCGGTGTAGATATTTTCATGTTTACACAGATGGCGGTGTAGATATTTCCATGTTTACACAGATAGCGTTGTAGACATTTCCATGTTTACACAGATAGAGGTGTGGATATTTCCATGTTTATGCAGATAGCAGTGTAGATATTTCCATGTATATACAGATAGCGGTGTAGATATTTCCATGTTCATACAGTTAGCGGTGTAGATATTTCCATGTTCATACAGATGGCCGTGAAGATATTTACATGTTGATACAGATGGCGGTGTAGATATTTCCATGTTCATTCAGATAGCGGTGTAGATATTTCCATGTTCATACAGATAGCGGTGTAGATATTTCCATGTTCATACCTATAGCGGTGTAGATATTTCCATGCTCATACCAATAGCGGTGTAGACATTTCCATGTTCATACAGTTAGCGGTGTAGATATTTCCATGTTCATACAGATGGCGGTTTAGATATTTACATGTTCATACAGATGGCGGTGTAGATATTTCCATGTTCGTACGGATGGCAGTGTAGATATTTCCATGTTCATACAGGTGGCTGTGTAGATATTTCCATGTTTATACAGATAGCAGCGTAGTTATTTCCATGTTTATAGAGATAGCAGTGTATATATTTCCATTGATATACAGATAGCTGTGTAGATATTTGCATGGTCATACAGATAGCGGTGTAGATATTTCCATGTTCGTACAGATAGCGGTGTAGATATTTCCATGTTCATACAGATAGCGGTGTAGATATTTCCATGTTCATACAGATAACGGTGTAGATATTTCCACGTTCATACAGATAGCGGTGTAGATATTTCCATGTTCCTACAGTTAGCGGTGTAGATATTTCCATGTTCATACAGATGGCGGTGTAGATATTTACATGTTCATACAGATGGCGGTATAGATATTGAAATGTTCGTACAGATGGCGGTGTAGGTATTTCCATGTTCATAGAGATGGCGGTGTAGATATTTCAATGTTTATGCAGATAGCGGTATAGATATTTCCATGTTTATACAGATGGTGGTGTAGATATTTCCATGTTTATAGAGATGGCGGTCTAGATATTTCCATGTTTACAGAGATAGCGGTGTAGTTATTTCCAAGTTTATAGAGACAGCGTTGTAGATATTTCCATGTGTATACAGATAGCAGTGAAGATATTTCCATGTTTATACACATAGCGGTGTAGATATTTCCATGTTTATACAGATAGCAGTGTAGATATTTCCATGTTTATAGAGATAGTGGTGTAGATAATTTCAATTTTATACAGAGAGTAGTGTAGATATTTCCAAGTTCATACAGATAGCGGTGTAGATATTTCCACGTTTATAGAGATGGCGGAGTAGATATTTCCATGTTCATACAGAGGACGGTGTAGATATTTCCATGTTTATAGGGATGGCGGTGTAGATATTTTCATGTTCACACAGATGGCGGTGTAGATATTTCCATGTATACACAGATAGCGGTGTAGATATTTCCATGTTCATACAGATAGCGGTGTAGATATTTCCATGTTCATACAGATAGCGGTGTAGATATTTCCATGTTCATACAGATGGCGGTGTAGATATTTCCATGTTCATACAGATGGCGGTGTAGATATTTCCATGTTGATACAGATGGCGGTGTAGATATTTCCATGTTCATACAGATGGCGGTGTAGATATTTCCATGTTCATACAGACGGCGGTATAAATATATCCATGTTCGTACAGATGGCGATGTAGATATTTCCATGTTCATACAGATAGCGGTATAGATATTTCCATGTTTATTCAGATGGTGGTGTAGATATTTCCATGTATATAGAGATGGCGGTCTAGATATTTCCATGTTTACAGAGATAGTGGTGTAGTTATTTCCAAGTTTATAGAGACACCGTTGTAGATATTTCCATGTTTATACAGATGGCGGTGAAGGTATTTCCATGTTTCTACAGATAGCGGTGTAGATATTTCCATGTTTATACAGATAGCAGTGTAGATATTTCCATGTTTATAGAGATAGTGGTGTAGATAATTTCAATTTTATGCAGATAGCAGTGTAGATATTTCCAAGTTGATACAGATAGCGGTGTAGATATTTCCACGTTTATAGAGATGGCGGTGTAGATATTTCCATGTTCATACATAGGACGGTGTAGATATTTCCATGTTTATAGGGATGGCGGTGTAGATATTTTCATGTTTACACAGATGGCGGTGTAGATATTTCCATGTTTACATAGATAGCGGTGTAGACATTTCCATGTTTACACAGATAGCGGTGTGGATATTTCCATGTTTATGCAGATAGCAGTGTAGATATTTCCATGTTAAAACAGATAGCGGTGCGGATATTTCCATGTTTATTCAGATAGCGGTGCGGATATTTCCATGTTTATACAGATAGTTGGGCAGATATTTCCATGTTTATACAGATAGCGGTGTAGATATTTCCATCTTAATACAGATGGCGGTGTAGATATATCAATGTTCGTACAGATGGCGGTGTAGATATTTCCATGTTCATACAGATGGTGGTGTAGATATTTCGAAGTTTATAGAGATAGCGCTGTAGACATTTCCATATTTATAGAGAAATCTGTGTAGATATTTCCATGTATATTCAGATAGCTGTGTAGATATTTCAATGTTCATGCAGATAGCGGTGTAGATATTTCCATGTTCATCCAGATGCCGGTGTACATATATCCATGTTCAAACAGATGGCGGTGAAGATATTTCCATGTTCATACAGATGGCGGTGTAGGTATTTCCATGTTCATACAAATGGCGGTGTAGTTACTTCCATGTTCATAGAGATGGCGGTGTAGATATTTCGAGGTTCATACAAATGGCGGTGTAGATATTTCCATGTTCATAGAGATGGAGGTGTAGATATTTCCATGTTTGTACAGATAGCAGTGTAGTTATTTCCATGTTTATAGAGATACCAGTGTGGATATTTCCATTGATATACAGATAGCTGTGTAGATATTTGCATGTTCATACAGATAGCGGTGTAGATATTTCCATCTTCATACAGATAGCGGTGTAGATATTTCCATGTTCATACAGATAGCGGTGTAGATATTTCCATGTTCATACAGATAGCGGTGTAGATGTTTCTATGTTCATACAGATAGCGGTGTAGATATTTCCATGTTCATACCGATAGCGGTGTAGATATTTCCATGTTCATACCGATAGCGGTGTAGACATTTCCATGTTCATACAGTTAGCGTTGTAGATATTTCCATGTTCATACAGATGGTGGTGTAGATATTTACATGTTCATACAGATGGCGGTGTAGATATTTCCATGTTCGTACGGATGGCAGTGTAGATATTTCCATGTTCACACAGGTGGCAGTGTAGATATTTCCATGTTTATACAGATAGCAGTGTAGTTATTTCCATGTTTATAGAGATAGCAGTGTATATATTTCCATTGATATACAGTTAGCTGTGTAGATATTTGCATGGTCATACAGATAGCGGTGTAGATATTTCCATGTTCGTACAGATAGCGGTGTAGATATTTCCATGTTCATACAGATAGCGGTGTAGATATTTCCATGTTCATACAGCTAATGGTGTAGATATTTCCATGTTCATACAGATAGCGGTGTAGATATTTCCATGTTCATACAGATGGCGGTGTAGATATTTCCATGTTTGTACGGATGGCAGTGTAGATATTTCCATCTTCATACAGGTGGCGGTGGAGATATTTCCATGTTTATACAGATAGCAGTGTAGTTATTTCCATGTTAATAGAGATAGCTGTGTGGATATTTCCATTGATATACAGATAGCTGTGTAGATATTTGCATGTTCATACAGATAGCGGTGTAGATATTTCCATGTTCGTACAGATAGCGGTGTAGATATTTCCATGTTCATACAGATAGCGGTGTAGATATTTCCATGTTCATACAGATAACGGTGTAGATATTTCCATGTTCATACAGACAGCGGTGTAGATATTTCCATGTTCACACAGTTAGCGGTGTAGATATTTCCATGTTCATACAGATGGCGGTGTAGATATTTCCATGTTCATACAGATGGCGGTATAAATATATCGATGTTCGTGCAGATGGCGGTGTAGATATTTCCATGTTCATACAGATAGCGGTATAGATATTTCCATGTTTATACAGATGGTGGTGTAGATATTTCCATGTATATAGAGATGGCGGTCTAGATATTTCCATGTTTACAGAGATAGTGGTGTAGTTATTTCCAAGTTTATAGAGACACCGTTGTAGATATTTCCATGTTTATACAGATGGCGGTGAAGGTATTTCCATGTTTATACAGATAGCGGTGTAGATATTTCCATGTTTATACAGATAGCAGTGTAGATATTTCCATGTTTATAGAGATAGTGGTGTAGATAATTTCAATTTTATGCAGATAGCAGTGTAGATATTTCCAAGTTGATACAGATAGCGGTGTAGTTATTTCCACGTTTATAGAGATGGCGGTGTAGATATTTCCATGTTCATACATAGGACGGTGTAGATATTTCCATGTTTATAGGGATGGCGGTTTAGATATTTTCATGTTTACACAGATGGCGGTGTAGATATTTCCATGTTTACATAGATAGCGGTGTAGACATTTCCATGTTTACACAGATAGCGGTTTGGATATTTCCATGTTTATGCAGATAGCAGTGTAGATATTTCCATGTTAAAACAGATAGCGGTGCGGATATTTCCATGTTTATTCAGATAGCGGTGCGGATATTTCCATGTTTATACAGATAGTTGGGCAGATATTTCCATGTTTATACAGATAGCGGTGTAGATATTTCCATCTTAATACAGATGGCGGTGTAGATATATCAATGTTCGTACAGATGGCGGTGTAGATATTTCCATGTTCATACAGATGGTGGTGTAGATATTTCGAAGTTTATAGAGATAGCGCTGTAGATATTTCCATATTTATAGAGAAATCTGTGTAGATATTTCCATGTATATTCAGATAGCTGTGTAGATATTTCAATGTTCATGCAGATAGCGGTGTAGATATTTCCATGTTCATCCAGATGCCGGTGTACATATATCCATGTTCATACAGATGGCGGTGAAGATATTTCCATGTTCATACAGATGGCGGTGTAGGTATTTCCATGTTCATACAAATGGCGGTGTAGTTACTTCCATGTTCATAGAGATGGCGGTGTAGATATTTCGAGGTTCATACAAATGGCGGTGTAGATATTTCCATGTTCATAGAGATGGCGGTGTAGATATTTCCATGTTTGTACAGATAGCAGTGTAGTTATTTCCATGTTTATAGAGATACCAGTGTGGATATTTCCATTGATATACAGATAGCTGTGTAGATATTTGCATGTTCACACAGATAGCGGTGTAGATATTTCCATCTTCATACAGATAGCGGTGTAGATATTTCCATGTTCATACAGATAGCGGTGTAGATATTTCCATGTTCATACAGATAGCGGTGTAGATATTTCCATGTTAATACAGATAGCGGTGTAGATATTTCCATGTTCACACAGATAGCGGTGTAGATATTTCCATGTTCATACCAATAGCGGTGTAGATATTTCCATGTTCATACCGATAGCGGTGTAGACATTTCCATGTTCATACAGTTAGCGGTGTAGATATTTCCATGTTAATACAGATGGCGGTGTAGATATTTACATGTTCATACAGATGGCGGTGTAGATATTTCCATGTTCGTACGGATGGCAGTGTAGATATTTCCATGTTCATACAAGTGGCGGTGTAGATATTTCCATGTTTTTACAGATAGCAGTGTAGTTATTTCCATGTTTATAGAGATAGCAGTGTATATATTTCCATTGATATACAGTTAGCTGTGTAGATATTTGCATGGTCATACAGATAGCGGTGTAGATATTTCCATGTTCGTACAGATAGCGGTGTAGATATTTCCATGTTCATACAGATAGCGGTGTAGATATTTCCATGTTCATACAGATAACGGTGTAGATATTTCCATGTTCATACAGATAGCGGTGTAGATATTTCCATGTTCATACAGTTAGCGGTGTAGATATTTCCATGTTCATACAGATGGCGGTGTAGATATTTACATGTTCATACAGATGGCGGTATAGATATTTCCATGTTCGTTCAGATGGCGGTGTAGGTATTTCCATGTTCATAGAGATGGCGGTGTAGATATTTCCATGTTTATGCAGATAGCGGTATAGATATTTCCATGTTTATACAGATGTTGGTGTAGATATTTCCATGTTTAAACAGATGGCGGTCTAGATATTTCCAAGTTTACAGAGATAGCGGTGTAGTTATTTCCAAGTTTATAGTGACAGCGTTGTAGATATTTCCGTGTTGATACAGATAGCGGTGAAGATATTTCCATGTTTATACAAATAGCGGTGTAGATATTTCCATGTTTATACAGATAGCAGTGTAGATATTTCCATGTTTATAGAGATAGTGGTGTAGATAATTTCAATTTTATACAGAGAGCAGTGTAGATATTTCCAAGTTCATACAGATAGCGGTGTAGATATTTCCACGTTTATAGAGATGGCGGTGTAGATATTTCCATGTTCATTCAGAGGACGGTGTAGATATTTCCATGTTTATAGGGATGGCGGTGTAGATATTTTCATGTTTACACAGATGGCGGTGTATATATTTCCATGTTCATACAGATAGCGGTGTAGATATTTCCATGTTCATACAGATAGCGGTGTAGTTATTTCCATGTTAATACAGATAGCGGTGTAGATATTTCCATGCTCATACAGTTGGCGGTGTAGATATTTCCATGTTTCTACAGATAGCAGTGTAGTTATTTCCATGTTTATAGAGATAGCAGTGTATATATTTCCATTGATATATAGATAGCTGTGTAGATATTTGCATGTTCATTCAGATAGCGGTGTAGATATTTCCATGTTCATACAGATAGCGGTGTAGATATTTCCTTGTTCATACAGATAACGGTGTAGATATTTCCATGTTCATACAGTTAGCGGTATAGATATTTCCATCTTCATACAGATAGCAGTGTAGATATTTCCATGTTCATACAGTTAGCAGTGTAGATATTTCCATGATCATACAGATGGCGGTGTAGATATTTACATGTTCAAAGAGATGGCGGTGTAGATATTTCCATGTTCATACAGATAGCGGTGTAGATATTTCCATGTTCATACAGATGGCGGTGTAGATATTTCCATGTTCCTACACATAGCGGTTAAGATATTTCCATGTTCATACAGATAGCGGTGTAGATATTTCCATGTTCATACCGATAGCGGTGTTGATATTTCCATGTTCATACAGTTAGCGGTGTAGATATTTCCATGTTCATACAGATGGCGGTGTAGATATTTACATGTTCATACAGATGGCGGTGTAGATATTTCCATGTTCGTACGGATGGCAGTGTAGATATTTCCATGTTTATAGGGATGGCGGTGTAGATATTTTCATGTTCATACTGATGGCGGTGTAGATATTTCCATGTTTATAGGGATGGCGGTGTAGATATTTTCATGTTTACACAGATGGCGGTGTAGATATGTCCATGTTTACACAGATAGCGGTGTAGACATTTACATGTTTACACAGATAGCGGTGCGGATATTTCCATGTTTATTCAGATATCGGTGCGGATATTTCCATGTTTATACAGATAGTTGGGCAGATATTTCCATGTTTATAAAGATAGCGGTGTAGATATTTCCATCTTAATACAGATGGCGGTGTAGATATGTCCATGTTCGTACACATGGCGGTGTAGACATTTGCATGTTCATACTGATGGCGGTGTAGATATTTCGAAGTTTATAGAGATAGTGATGTAGATATTTCCATATTTATAGAGAAATCTGTGTAGATATTTCCATGTATATTCAGATAGCTGTGTAGATATTTCCATGTTCATACAGACAGCGGTGTAGATATTTCCATGTTCATACAGTTAGCGGTGTAGATATTTCCATGTTCATACAGATGGCGGTGTAGATATTTACATGTTCATACAGATGGCGGTATAGGTATTTCCATGTTCGTACAGATGGCGGTGTAGATATTTCCATGTTCATAGAGATGGCGGTGTAGGTATTTCCATGTTTATACAAATGGCGGTGTTGATATTTCCTTGTTCATAGAGGTGGCGGTGTAGATATTTCCAGGTTCATACAAATGGCGGTGTAGATATTTCCATGTTCATAGGGATGGTGGTGTAGATATTTCCATGTTTTTACAGATAGCCGTGTAGTTATTTCCATGTTTATAGAGATACCAATGTGGATATTTCCATTGATATACAGATAGCTGTGTAGATATTTCCATGTTCATAGAGAGAGCGGTGTAGATATTTCCATGTTCATACAGATAGCGGTGTAGATATTTCCATGTTCATACAGATAGCGGTGTAGATATTTCCATGTTAATACAGATAGCGTTGTAGATATTTCTATGTTCATACAGATAGCGGTGTAGATATTTCCATGTTCATACAGTTAGCGGTGTAGATATTTCCATGTTCATACAGATGGCGGTGTAGATATTTCGAAGTTTATAGAGATAGCGATGTAATTATTTCCATATTTATAGATAAATCTGTGTAGATATTTCCATGTATATTCAGATAGCTGTGTAGATATTTCCATGTTCATGCAGATTACGGTGTAGATATTTCCATGTTCATCCAGATGCAGGTGTACATATATCCATGTTCATACAGATGGCGGTGAAGATATTTCCATGTTCATACAGATGGCGGTGTAGGTATTTCCATGTTTATACAAATGGCGGTGTTGATATTTCCATGTTCATAGAGATGGCGGTGTAGATATTTCCAGGTTCATACAAAAGGCGGTGTAGATATTTCCATGTTCATAGAGATGGCGGTGTAGATATTTCCATGTTTATACAGATAGCAGTGTAGTTATTTCCATGTTTATAGAGATACCAGTGTGGATATTTCCATGTTTATTCAGATAGCGGTGCGGATATTTCCATGTTTATACAGATAGTTGGGCAGATATTTCCATGTTTATACAGATAGCGGTGTAGACATTTCCATGTTTACACAGATAGCGGTGGAGATATTTAAATGTTCATACAGTTAGAGGTGTAGATATTTGCATGTTCATACAGATGGCGGTGTAGATATTTACATGTTCATACAGATGGCGGTATAGATATTTCAATGTTCGTACAGATGGCGGTGTAGATATTTCCATGTTCATAGAGATGGCGGTGTAGATATTTCCATGTTTTTGCAGATAGCGGTATAGATATTTCCATGTTCATACAAACGGTGGTGTAGATATTTCCATGTTTATAGAGATGGCGGTCTAGATATTTCCATGTTTACAGAGATAGTGGTGTAGTTATTTCCAAGTTTATAGAGACAGCGTTGTAGACATTTCCATGTTTATACAGATAGCGGTGAAGATATTTCCATGTTTATACAGATAGCTGTGTAGATATTTCCATGTTTATACAGATAGCGGTGTAGATATTTCCATGTTTATACAGATAGCAGTGTAGATATTTCCATGTTTATAGAGATAGTGGTGTAGATAATTTCAATTTTATACAGAGAGCAGTGTAGATATTTCCAAGTTCATACAGATAGCGGTGTAGATATTTCCACGTTTATAGAGATGGCGGTGTAGATATTTCCATGTTCATACAGAGGACGGTGTAGATATTTCCATGTTTATAGGGATGGCAATGTAGATATTTTCATGTTTACACAGCTGGCGGTGTAGATATTTCCATGTTTACATAGATAGCGGTGTAGACATTTCCATGTTTACACAGATAGCGGTGTGGATATTTCCATGTTTATGCAGATAGCAGTGTAGATATTTCAATGTTTATACAGATAGCGGTGCGGATATTTCCATGTTTATTCAGATAGTGGTGCGGATATTTCCATGTTTATACAGATAGTTGGGTAGATATTTCCATGTTTATACAGATAGCGGTGTAGATATTTCCATCTTAATACAGATGGCGGTGTAGATATGTCCATGTTCGTACAGATGGCGGTGTAGATATTTCCATGTTCATACTGATGGCGGTGCAGATATTTTGAAGTTTATAGAGATAGCGCTGTAGATATTTCCATATTTATAGAGAAATCTGTGTAGATATTTCCATGTATATTCAGATAGCTGCGTAGATATTTCCATGTTCATGCAGATAGCGGTGTAGATATTTCCATGTTCATCCAGATTCCGGTGTACATATATCCATGTTCATACAGATGGCGGTGAAGATATTTCCATGTTCATACAGATGGCGGTGTAGGTATTTCCATGTTCATACAATTGGCGTTGTAGTTACTTCCATGTTCATAGAGATGGCGGTGTAGATATTTCCATGTTTTTACAGATAGCAGTGTTGTTATTTCCATGTTTTTAGAGATACCAGTGTGGATATTTCCATTGATATACAGATAGCTGTGTAGATATTTCCATGTTCATAGAGAGAGCGGTGTAGATATTTCCATGTTCATACAGATAGCGGTGTAGATATTTCCATGTTCATACAGATAGCGGTGTAGATATTTCCATGTTAATACAGATAGCGGTGTAGATATTTCCATGTTCATACAGATAGCGGTGTAGATATTTCCATGTTCATACAGTTAGCGGTGTAGATATTTCCATGTTCATACAGATGGCGGTGTAGATATTTCGAAGTTTATAGAGATAGCGATGTAATTATTTCCATATTTATAGATAAATCTGTGTAGATATTTCCATGTATATTCAGATAGCTGTGTAGATATTTCCATGTTCATGCAGATTACGGTGTAGATATTTCCATGTTCATCCAGATGCAGGTGTACATATATCCATGTTCATACAGATGGCGGTGAAGATATTTCCATGTTCATACAGATGGCGGTGTAGGTATTTCCATGTTTATACAAATGGCGGTGTTGATATTTCCATGTTCATAGAGATGGCGGTGTAGATATTTCCAGGTTCATACAAAAGGTGGTGTAGATATTTCCATGTTCATAGAGATGGCGGTGTAGATATTTCCATGTTTATACAGATAGCAGTGTAGTTATTTCCATGTTTATAGAGATACCAGTGTGGATATTTCCATGTTTATTCAGATAGCGGTGCGGATATTTCCATGTTTATACAGATAGTTGGGCAGATATTTCCATGTTTATACAGATAGCGGTGTAGACATTTCCATGTTTACACAGATAGCGGTGGAGATATTTAAATGTTCATACAGTTAGAGGTGTAGATATTTGCATGTTCATACAGATGGCGGTGTAGATATTTACATGTTCATACAGATGGCGGTATAGATATTTCAATGTTCGTACAGATGGCGGTGTAGATATTTCCATGTTCATAGAGATGGCGGTGTAGATATTTCCATGTTTTTGCAGATAGCGGTATAGATATTTCCATGTTCATACAAACGGTGGTGTAGATATTTCCATGTTTATAGAGATGGCGGTCTAGATATTTCCATGTTTACAGAGATAGTGGTGTAGTTATTTCCAAGTTTATAGAGACAGCGTTGTAGACATTTCCATGTTTATACAGATAGCGGTGAAGATATTTCCATGTTTATACAGATAGCTGTGTAGATATTTCCATGTTTATACAGATAGCGGTGTAGATATTTCCATGTTTATGCAGATAGCAGTGTAGATATTTCCATGTTTATAGAGATAGTGGTGTAGATAATTTCAATTTTATACAGAGAGCAGTGTAGATATTTCCAAGTTCATACAGATAGCGGTGTAGATATTTCCACGTTTATAGAGATGACGGTGTAGATATTTCCATGTTCATACAGAGGACGGTGTAGATATTTCCATGTTTATAGGGATGGCGATGTAGATATTTTCATGTTTACACAGCTGGCGGTGTAGATATTTCCATGTTTACATAGATAGCGGTGTAGACATTTCCATGTTTACACAGATAGCGGTGTGGATATTTCCATGTTTATGCAGATAGCAGTGTAGATATTTCAATGTTTATACAGATAGCGGTGCGGATATTTCCATGTTTATTCAGATAGTGGTGCGGATATTTCCATGTTTATACAGATAGTTGGGTAGATATTTCCATGTTTATACAGATAGCGGTGTAGATATTTCCATCTTAATACAGATGGCGGTGTAGATATGTCCATGTTCGTACAGATGGCGGTGTAGATATTTCCATGTTCATACTGATGGCGGTGCAGATATTTTGAAGTTTATAGAGATAGCGCTGTAGATATTTCCATATTTATAGAGAAATCTGTGTAGATATTTCCATGTATATTCAGATAGCTGCGTAGATATTTCCATGTTCATGCAGATAGCGGTGTAGATATTTCCATGTTCATCCAGATTCCGGTGTACATATATCCATGTTCATACAGATGGCGGTGAAGATATTTCCATGTTCATAAGATGGCGGTGTAGGTATTTCCATGTTCATACAATTGGCGTTGTAGTTACTTCCATGTTCATAGAGATGGCGGTGTAGATATTTCCATGTTTTTACAGATAGCAGTGTTGTTATTTCCATGTTTTTAGAGATACCAGTGTGGATATTTCCATTGATATACAGATAGCTGTGTAGATATTTGCATGTTCATACAGATAGCGGTGTAGATATTTCCATGTTCATACAGATGGCGGTGTAGATATTTCCATGTTCATACAGATAGCGGTGTAGATATTTCCATGTTTGTATGGATGGCAGTGTAGATATTTCCATGTTCATACAGGTGGCGGTGTAGATATTTCCATGTTCATACAGATAACGGTGAAGATATTTACATGTTCATACAGATGGCGGTAGAGATATTTCCATGTTCGTACAGATGGCGGTGTAGATATTTCCATGTTCATACAGATGGCGGTGTAGATATTTCCATGTTTATACAGATAGCAGTGTAGTTATTTCCATGTTTATAGAGATAGCAGTATAGATATTTCCATAGATATACAGATAGCTGTGTAGATATTTGCATGTTAATACAGATAGCGGTGTAGATATTTCCATGTTCATACAGATAGCGGTGTAGATATTTCCATGTTCATACTGATAGCGGTGTAGATATTTCCATGTTCATACAGATAACGGTGTAGATATTTCCATGTTCATACAGATAGCGGTGTAGATATTTCCATGTTCATACAGTTAGCGGTGTTGATATTTCCATGTTCATACAGATGGCGGTGTAGATATTTACATGTTCATATAGACGGCGGTATAGATATTTCCATGTTCGTACAGATGGCGGTGTAGATATTTCCATGTTCATAGAGATGGCGGTGTAGATATTTCCATGTTTATGCAGATAGCGGTATAGATATTTCCATGTTTATACAGATGGTGGTGTAGATATTTCCATGTTTATAGAGATGGCGGTCTAGATATTTCCATGTTTACAGAGATAGTGGTTTAGTTATTTCCAAGTTTATAGAGACAGCGTTGTAGATATTTCCATGTTTATACAGATAGCGGTGAAGATATTTCCATGTTTATACAGATAGCGGTGTAGATATTTCCATGTTTATACAGATAGCAGTGTAGATATTTCCATGTTTATAGAGATAGTGGTGTAGATAATTTCAATTTTATACAGAGAGCAGTGTAGATATTTCCAAGTTCATACAGATAGTGGTGTAGAAAATTCCACGTTTATAGAGATGGCGGTGTAGATATTTCCATGTTCATACAGATAGCGGTGTAGATATTTCCATCTTAATACAGATGGCGGTGTAGATATGTCCATGTTCATACAGATGGCGGTGTAGATATTTCGAAGTTTATAGAGATAGCGCTGTAGTTATTTCCATATTTATAGAGAAATCTCTGTAGATATTTCCAAGTATATTCAGATAGCTGTGTAGATATTTTCATGTTCATGCAGATAACGGTGTAGATATTTCCATGTTCATCCAGATGCCGGTGTACATATATCCATGTTCATACAGATGGCGGTGAAGATATTTCCATGTTCATACAGATGGCGGTGTAGGTAATTCCATGTTCATACAAATGGCGGTGTAGTTACTTCCATGTTCATAGAGATGGCGGTGTAGATATTTCCAGGTTCATACAAATGGTGGTGTAGATATTTCCATGTTCATAGAGATGGCGGTGTAGGTATTTCCATGTTTGTACAGATAGCAGTGTAGTTATTTCCATGTTTATAGAGATACCAGTGTGGATATTTCCATTGATATACAGATAGCTGTGTAGATATTTGAATGTTCATACAGATAGCAGTGTAGATATTTCCATGTTCATACTGATAGCGGTGTAGATATTTCCATGTTCATACAGATTGCGGTGTAGATATTTCCATGTTCATACAGATAGCGGTGTAGATATTTCCATGTTCATACAGATAGCGGTGTAGATGTTTCCATGTTCGTACAGATAGCCGTGTAGATATTTCCATGTTCATACCGATAGCAGTGTAGACATTTCCCTGTTCATACATTTAGCGGTGTAGATATTTCCATGTTCATACAGATGGCGGTGAAGATATTCATATGTTCATACAGATGGCGGTGTAGATATTTCCATGTTTGTACGGATGGCAGTGTAGATATTTCCATGTTCATACAGGTGGCGGTGTAGATATTTCCATGTTCATACAAATGGCGGTGTAGATATTTCCATGTTCATAGAGATGGCGGTGTAGATATTTCCATATTTATACAGATAGCAGTGTAGTTATTTCCATGTTTATAGAGATAGCAGTGTAGATATTTCCATTGATATACAGATAGCTGTGTAGATATTTGCATGTTCATAGAGAGAGCGGTGTAGATATTTCCATGTTCATACAGATAGCGGTGTAGATATTTCCATGTTCATACAGATAGCGGTGTAGATGTTTCCATGTTCGTACAGATAGCCGTGTAGATATTTCCATGTTCATACCAATAGCGGTGTAGACATTTCCCTGTTAATACAGATGGCGTTGTAGATATTTCCATGTTCATACAGATGGCGGTATAGATATTTCCATGTTCGTACAGATGGCAGTGTAGGTATTTCCATGTTCATAGAGATGGCGGTGTAGATATTTCCATGTTTATGCAGATAGCGGTATAGATATTTCCATGTTTATACAGATGGTGGTGTAGATATTTCCATGTTTATAGAGATGGCGGTCTAGATATTTCCATGTTTACAGAGATAGGTGTGTAGTTATTTCCAAGTTTATAGAGACAGCGTTGTAGATATTTCCTTGTTTATACAGATAGAGGTGAAGATATTTCCATGTTTATACAGATAGCGGTGTAGATATTTCCATGTTCATACAGATAGCAGTGTAGATATTTGCATGTTTATACAGATAGTGGTGTAGATAATTTCAATTTTATACAGAGAGCAGTGTAGATATTTCCAAGTTCATACAGATAGCGGTGTAGATATTTCCACGTTTATAGAGATGGCGGTGTAGATATTTCCATGTTCATACAGATGGCGGTGTAGATATTTCCATGTTTATAGGGATGGCGGTGTAGATATTTTCATGTTTACACAGATGGCGGTGTAGATATTTCCATGTTTACACAGATAGCGGTGTAGACATTTCCATGTTTACACAGATAGCGGTGTGGATATTTCCATGTTTATGCAGATAGCAGTGTAGATATTTCCATGTTTATACAGATAGCAGTGCTGATATTTCCATGTTTATGCAGATAGCGGTGAAGATATTTCCATGTTTATACAGATATCGGTGTAGATATTTCCATGTTTATACAGATAGCGGTGTAGATATTTCCATCTTAATACAGATGGCGGTATAGATATGTCCATGTTCATACAGATGGCGGTGTAGATATTTCCATGTTTATACAGATAGCGGTGTAGATATTTCCATCTTAATACAGATGGCGGTGTAGATAAGTCCATGTTCGTACAGATGGCGGTGTAGATATTTCCATGTTCATAGAGATGACAGTGTAGATATTTCGAAGTTTATGGAGATAGCGCTGTAGATATTTCCGTATTTATAGGGAAATCTGTGTAGATATTTCCATGTATATTCAGATAGCTGTGTAGATATTTCCATGTTCATGCAGATAGCGGTGTATATATTTCCATGTTCATCCGGATGCCGGTGTAGATACATCCATGTTCATACAGATGGCGGTGAAGATATTTCCATGTTCATACAGATGGCTGTGTAGATATTTCCATCTTCATCGAGATGGCGGTGTAGATATTTCCATGTTGATACAGATAGCAGTGTAGTTATTTCCATGTTTATAGAGATAGCAGTGTAGATATTTCCATTGATATACAGATAGCGGTGTAGATATTTCCATGTTCATACAGATGGCGATGTAGGTATTTCCATGTTCATACAAATGGCGGTGTAGTTACTTCCATGTTCATAGAGATGGCGGTGTAGATATTTCCATGTTCATACAAATGGCGGTGTAGATATTTACATGTTCATACAGATGGCGGTGTAGATATTTCCATGTTCGTACGGATGGCAGTGTAGATATTTCCATGTTCATACAGGTGGCGGTGTAGATATTTCCATGTTTATACAGAGAGCAGTGTAGTTATTTCCATGTTTATAGAGATACCAGTGTGGATATTTCCATTGATATACAGATAGCTGTGTAGATATTTGCAAGTTCATACAGAGAGAGTGTAGATATTTCCATGTTCATAAAGATAGCGGTGTAGATATTTCCATGTTCATACAGATAGCGGTGTAGATATTTCCATGTTCATACAGTTAGCGGTGTAGATATTTCCATGTTCATACAGATGGCGGTGTAGATATTTACATGTTCATACAGATGGCGGTGTAGATATTTCCATGTTCATACAGATAGCGGTGTAGATATTTCCATGTTCATACAGATAGCGGTGTAGATAGTTCCTTGTTCATACCAATAGCGGTGTAGACATTTCCATGTTCACACAGATAGCGGTGTAGATATTTCCATGTTCATACAGATGGCGGTGTAGATATTTACATGTTCATACAGATGGCGGTGTAGATATTTCCATGTTCGTACGGATGGCAGTGTAGATATTTCCATGTTCATACAGGTGGCGGTGTAGATATTTCCATGTTTATGCAGATAGCAGTGTAGTTATTTCCATGTTTACAGAGATAGCAGTGTAGATATTTCTATTGATATACAGATAGCTATGTAGATATTTGCATGTTCATACGGATAGCGGTGTAGATATTTCCATGTTCATACAGATAGCAGTGTAGATATTTCCATGTTCGTACAGATAGCGGTGTAGATATTTCCATGTTCATACAGATAACCGTGTAGATATTTCCATGTTCATACAGATAGCGGTGTAGATATTTCCATGTTCATACAGTTAGCGGTGTAGATATTTCCATGTTCATATAGATGGCGGTGTAGATATTTACATGTTCATACAGATGGCGGTGTAGATATTTCCATGTTCGTACAGATGGCGGTGTAGATATTTCCATGTTCATAGAGATGGCGGTGTAGATATTTCCATGTTTATACAGATAGCAGTGTAGATATTTCCATGTTTATAGAGATGGCGGTCTAGATATTTCCATGTTTACAGAGATAGTGGTGTATTTATTTCCAAGTTTATAGAGACAGCGTTGTAGATATTTCCATGTTTATACAGATAGCGGTGAAAATATTTCCATGTTTATACAGATATCGGTGTAGATATTTCCATGTTTACACAGATAGCAGTGTAGATATTTCCATGTTTATAGAGATAGTGGTGTAGATAATTTCAATTTTATACAGAGAGCAGTGTAGGTATTTCCAAGTTCATACAGATAGCGGAGTAGATATTTCCACGTTTATAGAGATGGCGGTGTAGATATTTCCATGTTCATACAGAGGACGGTGTAGATATTTCCATGTTTATAGGGATGGCGGTGTAGATATTTTTATGTTTACACAGATGGCAGTGTAGATATTTCCATGTTTACACGGATAGCGGTGTAGACATTTCCATGCCTACACAGAGAGCGGTGTGGATATTTCCATGTTTATGCAGATTGCAGTGTAGATATTTCCATGTTTATACAGATAGCGGTGCGGATATTTCCATGTTTATTCAGATAGCGGTGCGGATATTTCCATGTTTATACAGATATTTGGGCAGATATTTCCATGTTTATACAGAAAGCGGTGTAGATATTTCCATCTTAATACAGATGGCGGTGTAGATATTTCCATGTTCGTAAAGATGGCGGTGTAGACATTTCTATGTTCATACAGATGGCGGTGTAGATATTTCGAAGTTTATAGAGATAGCGCTGTAGTTATTTCCATATTTATAGAGAAATCTGTGTAGATATTTCCATGTATGTTCAGATAGCTGTGTAGATATATCCATGTTCATTCTGATAGCGGTGTAGATATTTCCATGTTCATCCAGATGCCGGTGTACATATATCCATGTTCATACAGATGGCGGTGAAGATATTTCCATGTTCATACAGATGGCGGTGTAGGTATTTCCATGTTCCTACAAATGGCGGTGTAGATATTTCCATGTTCATAGAGATGGCGGTGTAGATAGTTCCAGGTTCATACAAATGGCGGTGTAGATATTTCCATATTCATAGAGATGGCGGTGTAGATATTTCCATGTTTATACAGATAGCAGTGTAGTTATTTCCATGTTAATAGAGATACCAGTGTGGATATTTCCATTGATATACAGACAGCTGTGTAGATATTTGCATATTCATACAGATAGCGGTGTAGATATTTCCATGTTCATACCAATAGCGGTGTAGACATTTCCATGTTCATACAGTTAGCGGTGTAGATATTTCCATGTTTATACAGATGGCGGTGTAGATATTTCCATGTTCATACAGATGGCAGTGTAGATATTTCCATGTTCATAGAGATGGCGGTGTAGATAGTTCCATGTTTATGCAGATAGCGGTGAAGATATTTCCATGTTTATACAGATAGCGGTGTAGATATTTCCATTTTTATACAGATAGCGGTGTAGATATTTCCATCTTAATAGAGATGGCGGTGTAGATATGTCCATGTTCGTACAGATGGCGGTGTAGATATTTCCATGTTTATACAGATAGCGGTGTAGATATTTCCATCTTAATACAGATGGCGGTGTAGATAAGTCCATGTTCGTACAGATGGCGGTGTAGATATTTCCATGTTCATACAGATGACGGTGTAGATATTTCGAAGTTTATGGAGATAGCGCTGTAGATATTTCCATATTTATAGAGAAATCTGTGTAGATATTTCCATGTATATTCAGATAGCTGTGTAGATATTTCCATGTTCATGCAGATAGCGGTGTAGATATTTCCATGTTCATCCAGATGCTGGTGTACATATATCCATGTTCATACAGATGGCGGTGAAGATATTTCCATGCTCATACAGATGGCGGTGTAGGTATTTCCATGTTCATACAAATGGCGGTGTAGTTACTTCCATGTTCATAGAGATGGCGGTGTAGATATTTCCAGGTTCATACAAATGGCGGTGTGGATATTTCCATGTTCACAGAGATGGCAGTGAAGATATTTCCATGTTTATACAGATAGCAGTGTAGTTATTTCCATGTTTATAGAGATACCAGTGTGGATATTTCCATTGATATACAGATAGCTGTGTAGATATTTGCATGTTCATACAGATAGCGGTGTAGGTATTTCCATGTTCATACAGATAGCGGTGTAGATATTTCCATGTTCATACAGATTGCGGTTTAGATATTTCCATGTTCATACAGATAGCGGTGTGAATATTTCCATGTTCATACAGATGGCGGTGTTGATATTTCCATGTTCATACAGAGGACGGTGTAGATATTTCCATGTTTATAGGGATGGTGGTGTAGATATTTTCATGTTTACACAGATGGCGGTGTAGATATTTCCATGTTGACACGGATAGCGGTGTAGACATTTCCATATTTACACAGATAGCGGTGTGGATATTTCCAGGTTTATACAGATAGCAGTGTAGATATTTCCATGTTTATTCAGATAGTGGTGTGGATATTTCCATGTTTATACAGATAGTTGGGCAGATATTTCCATCTTTATACAGATAGCGGTGTAGATATTTCCATCTTAATACAGATGGCGGTGTAGATATGTCCATGTTCGTACAGATGGCGGTGTAGATATTTGCATGTTCATACAGATGGCGGCATAGATATTTCGAAGTTTATAGAGATAGCGATGTAGTTATTTCCATATTTATAGAGAAATCTGGGTAGATATTTCCATGTATATTCAGATAGCTGTGTAGATATTTCCATGTTCATGCAGATTACGGTGTAGATATTTCCATGTTTATCCAGATGCCGGTGTACATATATCCATGTTCATACAGATGGCGGTGAAGATATTTCCATGTTCATACAGATGTCCGTGTAGGAAATTCCAAGTTCATACAAATGGCGGTGTAGATATTTCCATGTTCATAGAGATGGCGGTGTAGATATTTCCAGGTTCATACAAATGGCGGTGTAGATATTTCCATGTTCATAGAGATGGCGGTGTAGATATTTCCATGTTTATACAGATAGCAGTGTAGTTATTTCAATGTTTATAGAGATACCGGTGTGGATATTTCCATTGATATACAGATAGCTGTGTAGATATTTGCATGTTCGTACAGATAGCGGTGTAGATATTTCCATGTTCATACAGATAGCGGTGTAGATATTTCCATGTTCATACAGATAGCGGTGTAGGTATATCCATGTTAATACAGATAGCGGTGTAGATATTTCCATGTTCATACAGATAGCGGTGTAGATAATTCCATGTTCATACAGTTAGCGGTGTAGATATTTCCATGTTCATACAGATGGCGGTGAAGATATTTACATGTTGATACAGATGGCGGTGTAGATATTTCCATGTTCATACATATAGCGGTGTAGATATTTCCATGTTCATACAGAAGGCGGTGTAGATATTACCATGTTCATCCAGATGCCGGTGTACATATATCCATGTTCATACAGATGGCGGTGAAGATATTTCCATGTTCATACACATGGTGGTGTAGATATTTCTATGTTCATACAAATGGTGGTGTAGATATTTCCATGTTCATAGAGATGGCGGTGTAGATAATTCCATGTTCATACAAATGGCGGTGTAGATATTTCCATATTCATAGAGATGGCGGTGTAGATATTTCCATATTTATACAGATAGCATTGTAGTTATTTCCATGTTTATAGGGATAGCAGTGTAGATATTTTCATTGATATACAGATAGCTGTGTAGATATTTGCATGTTCATACAGATAGCGGTCTAGATATTTCCACGTTCATACAGATAGCGGTGTAGATATTTGCATGTTCATACAGATAGCGGTGTAGATATTTCCATGTTCATACAGATAGTGGTGTAGATATTTCCATGCTCATACAGATAGCGGTGTAGGTATTTCCATGTTCATACAGTTAGCGGTGTAGGTATTTCCATGTTCATACAGATGGCGGTGTAGATATTTACAAGTTCATACAGATGGCGGTGTAGATATTTACATGTTCATACAGATGGCAGTGTAGATATTTCCATGTTTATAGGGATGGCGGTGTAGATATTTTCATGTTTACACAGATGGCGGTGTAGATATTTCCATGTTGACACGGATAGCGGTGTAGACATTTCCATGTTTACACAGATAGCGGTGTGGATATTTCCAGGTTTATACAGATAGCAGTGTAGATATTTCCATGTTTATGCAGATAGCGGTGCGGATATTTCCATGTTTATTCAGATAGCGGTGCGGATATTTCCATGTTTATACAGATAGCGGTGTAGATATTTCCATCTTAATACAGATGGCGGAGTAGATATGTCCATGTTCGTACAGATGGCGGTGTAGATATTTCCATGTTCATACAGATGGCGGTGTAGATATTTCGAAGTTTATAGAGATAGCGCTGTAGTTATTTCCATATTTATAGAGAAATCGGTGTAGATATTTCCATGTATATTCAGATAGCTGTGTAGATACTTCCATGTTCATGCAGATAGCGGTGTAGATATTTCCATGTTCATCCAGATGCCGGTGTACATATATCCATGTTCATACAGATGGCGGTGAAGATATTTCCATGTTCATAAAAATGGTGGTGTAGATATTTCCATGTTGATACAAATGGCGGTGTAGATATTTCCATGTTCATAGAGATGGCGGTGTAGATATTTCCATGTTCATACAAATGGCGGTGTAGATATTTCCATCTTCATAGAGATGGCGGTGTAGATATTTCCATATTTATACAGATAGCAGTGGAGTTATTTCCATGTTTATAGAGATAGCAGTGTAGATATTTCCATTGATATACAGAGAGCTGTGTAGATATTTGCATGTTCATACAGATAGCGGTGTAGATATTTCCATTTTCATACAGATAGCTGTGTAGGTATTTCCATGTTCATACAGATAGCGGTGTAGATATTTCCATGTACATACAGATGGCGGTGTAGATATTTACATGTTCATACAGATGGTGTTGTAGATATTTACATGTTCATACAGATGGCGGTGTAGATATTTCCATGTTCATACCAATAGCGGTGTAGGTATTTCCATGTTGATACAGTTAGCGGTGTAGATATTTCCATGTTCATACAGATGGCGTTGTAGATATTTACATGTTCATACAGATGGCGGTGTAGATATTTCCATGTTCGTACGGATGGCAGTGTAGATATTTCCATGTTCATACAGGTGGCGGTGTTGATATTTCCACGTTTATACAGATAGCAGTGTAGTTATTTCCATGTTTATAGAGACAGCTGTGTAGATATTTCCATTGATATACAGATAGCTGTGTAGATATTTGCATGTTCATACAGTTAGCGGTGTTCATATTTCCATGTTCATACAGATGGCGGTGTAGATATTTACATGTTCATACAGATGGCGGTATAGATATTTCCATGTTCGTAGAGATGGCGGTGTAGATATTTCCATGTTCATAGAGATGGCGGTGTAGATATTTCCATGTTTATGCAGATAGCGGTATAGATATTTCCATGTTTATACAGAGGGTGGTGTAGATATTTCCATGTTTATAGAGATGGCGGTGTAGATATTTCCAGGTTTACAGAGATAGTGGTGTAGTTATTTCCAAGTTTATAGAGACAGCGTTGTAGATATTTCCATGTTTATACAGATAGCAGTGAAGATATTTCCATGTTTATACAGATAGAGGTGTATATATTTCCATGTTTATACTGATAGCAGTGTAGATATTTCCATGTTTATAGAGTTAGTGGTGTAGATAATTTCAATTTCATACAGAGAGCAGTGTACATATTTCCAAGTTCATACAGATAGCGGTGTAGATATTTCCACTATTATAGAGATG
Organism: Gorilla gorilla gorilla; assembly: GCF_029281585.2. Lineage (NCBI taxonomy): Eukaryota > Metazoa > Chordata > Mammalia > Primates > Hominidae > Gorilla > Gorilla gorilla. Next base: position 4,147,464 of record NC_073231.2, on the reverse strand, counting down.
GCGGTGTAGATATTTGCATGTTCATACAGAGGACGGTGTAGATATTTCCATGTTTAAAGGGATGGCGGTGTAGATATTTTCATGTTTACACAGATGGCGGTGTAGATATTTCCATGTTTACACAGATAGCATTGTAGACATTTCCATGTTTACACAGATAGCGGTGTGGATATTTCCATGTTTATGCAGATAGCAGTGTAGATATTTCCATGTATATACAGATAGCGGTGTAGATATTTCCATGTTCATACAGTTAGCGGTGTAGATATTTCCATGTTCATACAGATGGCCGTGAAGATATTTACATGTTGATACAGATGGCGGTGTAGATATTTCCATGTTCATACAGATAGCGGTGTAGATATTTCCATGTTCATGCAGATGGCAGTGTAGGTATTTCCATGTTCATACAAATGGCGGTGTAGTTACTTCCATGTTCATAGAGATGGCGGTGTAGATATTTCCAGGTTCATACAAATGGCGGTGTAGATATTTCCATGTTCACAGAGATGGCGGTGTAGATATTTCCATGTTTATACAGATAGCAGTGTAGTTATTTCCATGTTTATAGAGATACCAGTGTGGATATTTCCATTGATATACAGATAGCTGTGTAGATATTTGCATGTTCATACAGATAGCGATGTAGGTATTTCCATGTTCATACAGATAGCGGTGTAGATATTTCCATGTTCATACAGATAGCGGTGTAGATATTTCCATGTTCATACACATAGCGGTGTGGATATTTCCATGTTCATACAGATGGCGGTGTTGATATTTCCATGTTCATACAGAGGACGGTGTAGATATTTCCATGTTTATAGGGATGGCGTTGTAGATATTTTCATGTTTACACAGATGGCGGTGTAGATATTTCCATGTTTACAGAGATAGTGGTGTAGTTATTTCCAAGTTTATAGAGACAGCGTTGTAGATATTTCCATGTTTATACAGATAGCGGTGAAGATATTTCCATGTTTATACAGATAGCGGTGTAGATATTTCCATGTTTATGCTGATAGCAGTGTAGATATTTCCATGTTTATAGAAATAGTGGTGTAGATAATTTCAATTTCATACAGAGTGCACTGTAGATATTTCCAAGTTCATACAGATAGCGGTGTAGATATTTCCACGTTTATAGAGATGGCGGTGTAGATATTTCCATGTTCCTACAGAGGATGGTGTAGATATTTCCATGTTTATAGGGATGGCGGTGTAGATATTTTCATGTTTACACAGATGGCGTTGTAGATATTTCCATGTTTACACAGATAGCGGTGTAGACATTTCCATGTTTACACAGATAGCGGTGTGGATATTTCCATGTTTATGCAGATAGCAGTGTAGATATTTCCATGTATATACAGATAGCGGTGCGGATATTTCCATGTTTATTCAGATAGCGGTGCGGATATTTCCATGTTTATACAGATAGTTGGGCAGATATTTCCATGTTTATACAGATAGCGGTGTAGATATTTCCATCTTAATACAGATGGCGGTGTAGATATGTCCATGTTCGTACAGATGGCGGTGTAGATATTTGCATGTTCATACAGATGGCGGTGTAGATATTTCGAAGTTTATAGAGATAGCGATGTAGTTATTTCCTTATTTATAGAGAAATCTGTGCAGATATTTCCATGTATATTCAGATAGCTGTGTAGATATTTCCATGTTCATGCAGATTACGGTGCAGATATTTCCATGTTCATCCAGATGCCGGTGTACATATACCCATGTTCATACAGATGGCGGAGAAGATATTTCCATGTTCATACAGATGGCGGTGTAGGTATTTCCAAGTTCATTCAAATGGCGGTGTAGATATTTCCATGTTCATAGAGATGGCGGTGTAGATATTTCCAGGTTCATACAAATGACGGTGTAGATATTTCCATCTTCATAGAGATGGCGGTGTAGATACTTCCATGTTTATACAGATAGCAGTGTAGTTATTTCCATGTTTATAGAGATACCAGTGTGGATATTTCCATTGATGTACAGATAGCTGTGTAGATATTTGCATGTTCATACAGATAGCGGTGTAGATATTTCCATGTTCATACCAATAGCGGAGTAGACATTTCCATGTTCATACATTGAGCGGTGTAGATATTTCCATGTTCATTCAGATGGCGGTGAAGATATTTACATGTTCATACAGATGGCGGTGTAGATATTTCCATGTTTGTACGGATGGCAGTGTAGATATTTCCATGTTCATACAGGTGGCGGTGTAGATATTTCCATGTTTATACAGATAGCAGTGTAGTTATTTCCATGTTAATAGAGATAGCTGTGTAGATATTTCAATTGATATACTGATAGCTGTGTAGATATTTGCATGTTCATAGAGATAGCGGTGTAGATATTTCCATGTTCATACAGATGGCGGTATAGATATTTCAATGTTCGTACAGATGGCGGTGTAGATATTTCCATATTCATAGAGATGGCGGTGTAGATTTTTCCATGTTTATGCAGATAGCGGTATAGATATTTCCATGTTTATACAGATGGTGGTGTAGATATTTCCATGTTGATAGAGATGGCGGTCTAGATATTTCCATGTTTACAGAGATAGTGGTGTAGTTATTTCCAAGTTTATAGAGACAGCGTTGTAGATATTTCCATGTTTATACAGATAGCGGTGAGGTTATTTCCATGTTTATACAGATAGCGGTGTAGATATTTCCTTGTTCGTACAGATAGCGGTGTAGATATTTCCATGTTCATACAGATAGCGGTGTAGATATTTCCATGTACTTACAGATAACGGTGTAGATATTTCCATGTTCATACAGATAGTGGTGTAGATATTTCCATGTTCATACAGTTAGCGGTGTAGATATTTCCATGTTCATACAGATGGCGGTGTAGATATTTACATGTTCATAAAGATGGCAGTATAGATATTTCCATGTTCGTACAGATGGCAGTGTAGATATTTCCATGTACATAGAGATGGCGGTGTAGATATTTCCATGTTTTTGCAGATAGCGGTGTAGATATTTCCATGTTTATACTGATGGTGGTGTAGATATTTCCATGTTTATAGAGAAGGAGGTCTAGATATTTCCATGTTTACAGAGATAGTGGTGAGGTTATTTCTAAGTTTATAGAGACAGCGTTGTAGATATTTCCATGTTTATACAGATAGGTATGAAGATATTTCCATGTTTATACAGATAGCGGTGTAGATATTTCCATGTTTATACAGATAGCAGTGTAGATATTTCCATGTTTATAGAGATAGTGGTGTAGATAATTTCAATTTCATACAGACGGCAGTGTAGATATTTCCAAGTTCATACAGATAGCTATGTAGATATTTCCACGTTTATAGACATGGCGGTGTAGATATTTCCATGTTCATGCAGACGGCGGGGTAGATATTTCCATGTTTATAGGGATGGCGGCGTAGATATTTTCATGTTTACACAGATGGCGGGGTAGACATTTCCATGTTTACTCAGATAGCGGTGTGGATATTTCCATGTTTATGCAGATAGCAGTGTAGATATTTCCATGTTTATACAGATAGCGGTGCGGATATTTCCATGTTTATACAGATAGTTGGGCAGATATTTCCATGTTTATACAGATAGCGGTGTAGATATTTCCATCTTAATACAGATGGCGGTGGAGATATGTCCATGTTTGTACAGATGGCGGTGTAGATATTTCCATGTTCATACAGATGGCGGTGTAGATATTTCGAAGTTTATAGAGATAGCATTGTAGTTATTTCCATATTTATAGAGAAATCTGTGTAGATATTTCCATGTATATTCAGATTGCTGTGTAGATATTTCCATGTTCATGCAGATAGCGGTGTAGATATTTCCATGTTCATCGAGATGCCGGTGTACATATATCCATGTTCATACAGACGTCGGTGAAGGTATTTCCATGTTCATACAGATGGTGGTGTAGATATTTCCATGTTCATACAAATGGAGGTATAGATATTTCCATGTTCAGTGAGATGGCGGTGTAGATAATTCCATGTTCATACAAATGGCGGTGTAGATATTTCCATATTTATACAGATAGCAGTGTAGTTATTTCCAAGTTTAAAGGGATAGCAGTGTAGATATTTTCATTGATATACAGATAGCTGTGTAGATATTTGCATGTTCATACAGATAGCGGTCTAGATATTTCCATGTTCATACAGATAGCGGTGTAGATATTTCCATGTTCATACAGATAGCGGTGTAGATATTTCCAACTTCATACAGATAGCTGTGTAGATATTTCCATGTTCATACAGATAGCGGTGTAGATATTTCCATGTTCATACTGTTAGCGGTGTAGATATTTCCATGTTCATACAGATGGCGGTGTAGATATTTACATGTTCATGCAGATGGCGGTGTAGATATTTCCATGTTCATACAGATAGCGATGTAGATATTTCCATGTTCATACAGATAGCGGTGTAGATATTTCTATGTTCATACCGATAGCGGTGTAGATATTTCCATATTCATACAGTTAGCGGTGTAGATATTTCCATTTTCATGCAGACGGCGGTGTATTTACATCTTCATACAGATGGCGGTGTAGATATTTCCATGTTCGTACGGATGGCAGTGTAGATATTTCCATGTTCATACAGGTGGCGGTGTAGGTATTTCCATGTTTATACAGATAGCAGTGTAGTTATTTCCATGTTTATAGAGACAGCTGTGTAGATATTTCAATTGATATACAGATAGCTGTGTAGATATTTGCATGTTCATACAGATAGTGGTGTAGATATTTCCATGTTCGTACAGATAGCGGTGTAGATATTTCCATGTTCATACAGATAACGGTGTAGATATTTCCATGTTCATACAGATAACGGTGTAGATATTTCCATGTTCATACAGATAGCGGTGTAGATATTTCCATGTTCATACACTTAGCGGTGTAGATATTTCCATGTTCATACAGATGGCGGTGTAGATATTTACATGTTCATACAGATGGCGGTATAGGTATTTCCATGTTCGTACAGATGGCGGTGTAGATATTTCCATGTTCATAGAGATGGCAGTGTAGATATTTCCATGTTTATGCAGATAGCGGTATAGATATTTCCATGTTTATACAGATGGTGGTGTAGATATTTCCATGTTTATAGAGATGGCGGTGTAGGTATTTCCAGGTTTGCAGAGATAGTGGTGTAGTTATTTCCAAGTTTATAGAGACAGCGTTGTAGATATTTCCATGTTTATACAGATAGCGGTGAAGGTATTTCCATGTTTATACAGATAGCGGTGTAGATATTTCCATGTTTATACAGATAGCAGTGTAGATATTTCCATGTTTATAGAGATAGTGGTGTAGATAATTTCAATTTTATACAGAAAGCAGTGTAGATATTTCCAAGTTCATACAGATAGCGGTGTAGATATTTCCACGTTTATAGAGATGGCGGTGTAGATATTTCCATGTTCATACAGAGGACGGTGTAGATATTTCCATGTTTATAGGGATGGCGGTGTAGATATTTTCCTGTTTACACAGATAGCGGTGTAGATATTTCCATGTTTACACAGATAGCGGTGTAGACATTTCCATGTTTACACAGATAGCGGTGTGGATATTTCCATGTTTATGCAGATAGCAGTGAAGATATTTCCATGTTTATTCATATAGCGGTGTGGATATTTCCATGTTTATTCAGATAGCGGTGCGGATATTTCCATGTTGATACAGATAGTTGGGCAGATATTTCCATGTTTATACAGATAGCGGTGTAGATATTTCCATCTTAATACAGATGGCGGTGTAGATATGTCCATGTTTGTACAGATGGCGGTGTAGATATTTCCATGTTCATACAGATGGTGGTGTAGATATTTCGAAGTTTATAGAGATAGCGCTGTAGTTATTTCCATATTTATAGAGAAATCTGTGTAGATATTTCCATGTATATTCAGATAGCTGTGTAGATATTTCCATGTTCATGCAGATAGCGGTGTAGATATTCCCATGTTCATCCAGATGCCGGTGTACATATATCCATGTTCATACAGATGGCGGTGAAGATATTTCCATGTTCATACAGATGGTGGTGTAGATATTTCCATGTTCCTACAAATGGCGGTGAAGATATTTCCATGTTCATACAGATGGCGGTGTAGATATTTCCATGTTCATAGAGATGGCGGTGCAAATATTTCCATGTTCATACAAATGGCGGTGTAGATATTTCCATGTTCATAGAGATGGCGGTGTAGATATTTCCATATTTATACAGATAGCAGTGTAGTTATTTCCATGTTTATAGAGATAGCAGTGTAGATATTTCCATTGATATACAGATAGCTGTGTAGATATTTCCATGTTCATACAGTTAGCGGTGTAGATATTTCCATGTTCATACAGATAGCGGTGTAGATATTTCCATGTTCATACAGACTGCGGTGTAGATATTTCCATGTTCATACAGATAGCGGTGTAGATATTTCCATGTTCATACAGATAGCGGTGTAGATAATTCCATGTTCATACAGTTAGCGGTGTAGATATTTCCATGTTCATACAGATGGCGGTGTAGATATTTACATGTTCATACAGAAGGCGGTGTAGATATTTCCATGTTCATACAGATAGCGGTGTAGATATTTCCATGTTCATACAGATAGCGGTGTAGATATTTCCATGTTCATACAGATAGCGGTGTAGATGTTTCCATGTTCATACAGATAGCGGTGTAGATATTTCCATGTTCATACAGATAGCGGTGTAGATGTTTCCATGTTCATACAGATAGCGGTGTAGATATTTCCATGTTTATACCGATAGCGGTGTAGATATTTCCATGTTCATACCGATAGCGGTGTAGACATTTCCATGTTCATACAGTTATCGTTGTAGATATTTCCATGTTCATACAGATGGCGGTGTTGATATTTACATGTTCATACAGATGGCGGTGTAGATATTTCCATGTTCGTACGGATGGCAGTGTAGATATTTCCATGTTCACACAGGTGGCGGTGTAGATATTTCCATGTTTATACAGATAGCAGTGTAGTTATTTCCATGTTTATAGAGATAGCAGTGTATATATTTCCATTGATATACAGTTAGCTGTGTAGATATTTGCATGGTCATACAGATGGCGGTGTAGATATTTCCATGTTCGTACAGATAGCGGTGTAGATATTTCCATGTTCATACAGATAGCGGTGTAGATATTTCCATGTTCATACAGCTAACAGTGTAGATATTTCCATGTTCATACAGATAGCGGTGTAGATATTTCCATGTTCATACAGATAGCGGTGTAGATATTTCCATGTTCATACCAATAGCTGTGTAGACATTTCCATGTTCATACATTTAGCAGTGTAGATATTTCCATGTTCATACAGATGGCGGTGAAGATATTTCCATGTTCATACAGATGGTGGTGTAGATATTTCGAAGTTTATAGAGATAGCGCTGTAGTTATTTCCATATTTATAGAGAAATCTGTGTAGATATTTCCATGTATATTCAGATAGCTGTGTAGATATTTCCATGTTCATGCAGATAGCGGTGTAGATATTCCCATGTTCATCCAGATGCCGGTGTACATATATCCTTTTTCATACAGATGGCGGTGAAGATATTTCCATGTTCATACAGATGGTGGTGTAGATATTTCCATGTTCCTACAAATGGCGGTGAAGATATTTCCATGTTCATACAGATGGCGGTGTAGATATTTCCATGTTCATAGAGATGGCGGTGCAAATATTTCCATGTTCATACAAATGGCGGTGTAGATATTTCCATGTTCATAGAGATGGCGGTGTAGATATTTCCATATTTATACAGATAGCAGTGTAGTTATTTCCATGTTTATATAGATAGCAGTGTAGATATTTCCATTGATATACAGATAGCTGTGTAGATATTTCCATGTTCATACAGTTAGCGGTGTAGATATTTCCATGTTCATACAGATAGCGGTGTAGATATTTCCATGTTCATACAGATAGCGGTGTAGATATTTCCATGTTCATACAGATAGCGGTGTAGATATTTCCATGTTCATACAGATAGCGGTGTAGATAATTCCATGTTCATACAGTTAGCGGTGTAGATATTTCCATGTTCATACAGATGGCGGTGTAGATATTTACATGTTCATACAGAAGGCGGTGTAGATATTTCCATGTTCATACAGATAGCGGTGTAGATATTTCCATGTTCATACAGATAGCGGTGTAGATATTTCCATGTTCATACAGATAGCGTTGTAGATATTTCCATGTTCATACAGATAGCGGTGTAGATATTTCCATGTTCATACAGATAGCGGTGTAGATGTTTCCATGTTCATACAGATAGCGGTGTAGATATTTCCATGTTCATACCGATAGCGGTGTAGATATTTCCATGTTCATACCGATAGCGGTGTAGACATTTCCATGTTCATACAGTTAGCGTTGTAGATATTTCCATGTTCATACAGATGGCGGTGTTGATATTTACATGTTCATACAGATGGCGGTGTAGATATTTCCATGTTCGTACGGATGGCAGTGTAGATATTTCCATGTTCACACAGGTGGCGGTGTAGATATTTCCATGTTTATACAGATAGCAGTGTAGTTATTTCCATGTTTATAGAGATAGCAGTGTATATATTTCCATTGATATACAGTTAGCTGTGTAGATATTTGCATGGTCATATAGATGGCGGTGTAGATATTTCCATGTTCGTACAGATAGCGGTGTAGATATTTCCATGTTCATAGAGATGGCGGTGTAGATATTTCCATGTTTATGCAGATAGCGGTATAGATATTTCCATGTTTATACAGATGTTGGTGTAGATATTTCCATGTTTAAACAGATGGCGGTCTAGATATTTCCAAGTTTACAGAGATAGCGGTGTAGTTATTTCCAAGTTTATAGTGACAGCGTTGTAGATATTTCCGTGTTGATACAGATAGCGGTGAAGATATTTCCATGTTTATACACATTGCGGTGTAGATATTTCCATGTTTATACAGATAGCAGTGTAGATATTTCCATGTTTATAGAGATAGTGGTGTAGATAATTTCAATTTTATACAGAGAGCAGTGTAGATATTTCCAAGTTCATACAGATAGCGGTGTAGATATTTCCACGTTTATAGAGATGGCGGTGTAGATATTTCCATGTTCATACAGAGGACGGTGTAGATATTTCCATGTTTATAGGGATGGCGGTGTAGATATTTTCAGGTTTACACAGATGGCGGTGTAGATATTTCCATGTTCATACAGATAGCGGTGTAGATATTTCCATGTTCATACAGATAGCGGTGTAGATATTTCCATGCTCATACAGGTGGCGGTGTAGATATTTCCATGTTTCTACAGATAGCAGTGTAGTTATTTCCATGTTTATAGAGATAGCAGTGTATATATTTCCATTGATATATAGATAGCTGTGTAGATATTTGCATGTTCATTCAGATAGCGGTGTAGATATTTCCATGTTCATACAGATAGCGGTGTAGATATTTCCTTGTTCATACAGATAGCGGTGTAGATATTTCCATGATCATACAGTTAGCGGTATAGATATTTCCATCTTCATACAGATAGCAGTGTAGATATTTCCATGTTCATACAGTTAGCAGTGTAGATATTTCCATGATCATACAGATGGCGGTGTAGATATTTACATGTTCAAAGAGATGGCGGTGTAGATATTTCCATGTTCATACAGATAGCGGTGTAGATATTTCCATGTTCATACAGATGGCGGTGTAGATATTTCCATGTTCCTACACATAGCGGTTAAGATATTTCCATGTTCATACAGATAGCGGTGTAGATATTTCCATGTTCATACCGATAGCGGTGTTGATATTTCCATGTTCATACAGTTAGCGGTGTAGATATTTCCATGTTCATACAGATGGCGGTGTAGATATTTACATGTTCATACAGATGGCGGTGTAGATATTTCCATGTTCGTACGGATGGCAGTGTAGATATTTCCATGTTTATAGGGATGGCGGTGTAGATATTTTCATGTTCATACTGATGGCGGTGTAGATATTTCCATGTTTATAGGGATGGCGGTGTAGATATTCTCATGTTTACACAGATGGCGGTGTAGATATGTCCATGTTTACACAGATAGCGGTGTAGACATTTACATGTTTACGCAGATAGCGGTGTGGATATTTCCATGTTTATGCAGATAGCAGTGAAGATATTTCCATGTTTATGCAGGTAGCGGTGCGGATATTTCCATGTTTATTCAGATATCGGTGCGGATATTTCCATGTTTAAACAGATAGTTGGGCAGATATTTCCATGTTTATAAAGATAGCGGTGTAGATATTTCCATCTTAATACAGATGGCGGTGTAGATATGTCCATGTTCGTACACATGGCGGTGTAGATATTTGCATGTTCATACTGAAGGCGGTGTAGATATTTCGAAGTTTATAGAGATAGCGATGTAGATATTTCCATATTTATAGAGAAATCTGTGTAGATATTTCCATGTATATTCAGATAGCTGTGTAGATATTTCCATGTTCATACAGACAGCGGTGTAGATATTTCCATGTTCATACAGTTAGCGGTGTAGATATTTCCATGTTCATACAGATGGCGGTGTAGATATTTACATGTTCATACAGATGCCGGTATAGGTATTTCCATGTTCATACAGATGGCGGTGTAGATATTTCCATGTTCATAGAGATGGCGGTGTAGGTATTTCCATGTTTATACAAATGGCGGTGTTGATATTTCCTTGTTCATAGAGGTGGCGGTGTAGATATTTCCAGGTTCATACAAATGGCGGTGTAGATATTTCCATTTTCATAGGGATGGTGGTGTAAATATTTCCATGTTTATACAGATAGCCGTGTAGTTATTTCCATGTTTATAGAGATACCAATGTGGATATTTCCATTGATATACAGATAGCTGTGTAGATATTTCCATGTTCATACAGATAGCGGTGTAGATATTTCCATGTTCATACAGATAGCGGTGTAGATATTTCCATGTTCATACAGATAGCGGTGTAGATATTTCCATGTTAATACAGATAGCGGTGTAGATATTTCCATGTTCATACAGATAGCGGTGTAGATATTTCCATGTTCATACAGTTAGCGGTGTACATATTTCCATGTTCATACAGATGGCGGTGTAGAGATTTCCATGTTCATACAGTTAGCGGTGTACATATTTCCATGTTCATACAGATGGCGGTGTAGATATTTCGAAGTTTATAGAGATAGCGATGGAATTATTTCCATATTTATAGATAAATCTGTGTAGATATTTCCATGTATATTCAGATAGCTGTGTAGATATTTCCATGTTCATGCAGATTACGGTGTAGATATTTCCATGTTCATCCAGATGCAGGTGTACATATATCCATTTTCATACAGATGGCGGTGAAGATATTTCCATGTTCATACAGATGGCGGTGTAGGTATTTCCATGTTTATACAAATGGCGGTGTTGATATTTCCATGTTCATAGAGATGGCGGTGTAGATATTTCCAGGTTCATACAAAAGGCGGTGTAGATATTTCCATGTTCATAGAGATGGCGGTGTAGATATTTCCATGTTTATACAGATAGCAGTGTAGTTATTTCCATGTTTATAGAGATACCAGTGTGGATATTTCCATGTTTATTCAGATAGCGGTGCGGATATTTCCATGTTTATACAGATAGTTGGGCAGATATTTCCATGTTTATACAGATAGCGGTGTAGACATTTCCATGTTTACACAGATAGCGGTGGAGATATTTAAATGTTCATACATTTAGAGGTGTATATATTTGCATGTTCATACAGATGGTGGTGTAGATATTTACATGTTCATACAGATGTCGGTATAGATATTTCAATGTTCGTACAGATGGCGGTGTAGATATTTCCATGTTCATAGAGATGGCGGTGTAGATATTTCCATGTTTTTGCAGATAGCGGTATAGATATTTCCATGTTCATACAAACGGTGGTGTAGATATTTCCATGTTTATAGAGATGGCGGTCTAGATATTTCCATGTTTACAGAGATAGTGGTGTAGTTATTTCCAAGTTTATAGAGACAGCGTTGTAGACATTTCCATGTTTATACAGATAGCGGTGAAGATATTTCCATGTTTATACAGATAGCTGTGTAGATATTTCCATGTTTATACAGATAGCGGTGTAGATATTTCCATGTTTATACAGATAGCAGTGTAGATATTTCCATGTTTATAGAGATAGTGGTGTAGATAATTTCAATTTTATACAGAGAGCAGTGTAGATATTTCCAAGTTCATACAGATAGCGGTGTAGATATTTCCACGTTTATAGAGATGGCGGTGTAGATATTTCCATGTTCATACAGAGGACGGTGTAGATATTTCCATGTTTATAGGGATGGCGATGTAGATATTTTCATGTTTACACAGCTGGCGGTGTAGATATTTCCATGTTTACATAGATAGCGGTGTAGACATTTCCATGTTTACACAGATAGCGGTGTGGATATTTCCATGTTTATGCAGATAGCAGTGTAGATATTTCAATGTTTATACAGATAGCGGTGCGGATATTTCCATGTTTATTCAGATAGCGGTGCGGATATTTCCATGTTTATACAGATAGTTGGGTAGATATTTCCATGTTTATACAGATAGCGGTGTAGATATTTCCATCTTAATACAGATGGCGGTGTAGATATGTCCATGTTCGTACAGATGGCGGTGTAGATATTTCCATGTTCATACTGATGGCGGTGCAGATATTTTGAAGTTTATAGAGATAGCGCTGTAGATATTTCCATATTTATAGAGAAATCTGTGTAGATATTTCCATGTATATTCAGATAGCTGTGTAGATATTTCCATGTTCATGCAGATAGCGGTGTAGATATTTCCATGTTCATCCAGATTCCGGTGTACATATATCCATGTTCATACAGATGGCGGTGAAGATATTTCCATGTTCATACAGATGGCGGTGTAGGTATTTCCATGTTCATACAATTGGCGTTGTAGTTACTTCCATGTTCATAGAGATGGCGGTGTAGATATTTCCATGTTTTTACAGATAGCAGTGTTGTTATTTCCATGTTTTTAGAGATACCAGTGTGGATATTTCCATTGATATACAGATAGCTGTGTAGATATTTGCATGTTCATACAGATAGCGGTGTAGATATTTCCATGTTCATACAGATGGCGGTGTAGATATTTCCATGTTCATACAGATAGCGGTGTAGATATTTCCATGTTTGTATGGATGGCAGTGTAGATATTTCCATGTTCATACAGGTGGCGGTGTAGATATTTCCATGTTCATACAGATAACGGTGAAGATATTTACATGTTCATACAGATGGCGGTAGAGATATTTCCATGTTCGTACAGATGGCGGTGTAGATATTTCCATGTTCATACAGATGGCGGTGTAGATATTTCCATGTTTATACAGATAGCAGTGTAGTTATTTCCATGTTTATAGAGATAGCAGTATAGATATTTCCATAGATATACAGATAGCTGTGTAGATATTTGCATGTTAATACAGATAGCGGTGTAGATATTTCCATGTTCATACAGATAGCGGTGTAGATATTTCCATGTTCATACTGATAGCGGTGTAGATATTTCCATGTTCATACAGATAACGGTGTAGATATTTCCATGTTCATATAGATAGAGGTGTAGATATTTCCATGTTCATACAGTTAGCGGTGTTGATATTTCCATGTTCATACAGATGGCGGTGTAGATATTTACATGTTCATATAGACGGCGGTATAGATATTTCCATGTTCGTACAGATGGCGGTGTAGATATTTCCATGTTCATAGAGATGGCGGTGTAGATATTTCCATGTTTATGCAGATAGCGGTATAGATATTTCCATGTTTATACAGATGGTGGTGTAGATATTTCCATGTTTATAGAGATGGCGGTCTAGATATTTCCATGTTTACAGAGATAGTGGTTTAGTTATTTCCAAGTTTATAGAGACAGCGTTGTAGATATTTCCATGTTTATACAGATTGCGGTGAAGATATTTCCATGTTTATACAGATAGCGGTGTAGATATTTCCATGTTTATACAGATAGCAGTGTAGATATTTCCATGTTTATAGAGATAGTGGTGTAGATAATTTCAATTTTATACAGAGAGCAGTGTAGATATTTCCAAGTTCATACAGATAGTGGTGTAGAAAATTCCACGTTTATAGAGATGGCGGTGTAGATATTTCCATGTTCATACAGATAGCGGTGTAGATATTTCCATGTTCATAGATATGGCGGTGTAGATATTTCCATGTTCATACAGATGGCGGTGTAGATATTTCCATATTCATACAGATGGCGGTGTAGAGATTTCCATGTTCATACAGATAGCGGTGTTGAGATTTCCATGTTCATACAGATAGCGGTGTTGAGATTTCCATGTTCATACAGATAGCGGTGTAGATATTTCCATGTTCATAGATATGGCGGTGTAGATATTTCCATGTTCATACAGATGGCGGTGTAGATATTTCCATATTCATACAGATGGCGGTGTAGAGATTTCCATGTTCATACGGATAGCGGTGTTGAGATTTCCATGTTCATACAGATAGCGGTGTTGAGATTTCCATGTTCATACAGATAGCGGTGTAGATATTTCCATGTTCATACCAATAGCGGTGTACACATTTCCATGTTCATACAGTTAGCGGTGTAGAGATTTCCATGTTCATACTGATGGCGGTGTAGATATTTACATGTTCATACAGATGACGGTGTAGATATTTCCATGTTCGTACGTATGGCAGTGTAGATATTTCCATGTTCATACAGGTGGCGGTGTAGATATTTCCATGTTTATACAGATAGCAGTGTAGTTATTTCCATGTTTATAGAGATAGCAGTGAATATATTTCCATTGATATACAGATTGCTGTGTAGATATTTGCATGGTCAAACAGATAGCGGTGTAGATATTTCCATGTTCGTACAGATAGCGGTGTAGATATTTCCATGTTCATACAGATAACGGTGTAGATATTTCCATGTTCATACAGATAGCGGTGTAGATATTTAAATGTTCATACAGTTAGCGGTGTAGATATTTCCATGTTCATACAGATGGCGGTATAGATATTATCATCTTCGTACAGATGGCGGTGTATATATTTCCATGTTAATAGACATTGCTTTGTAGATATTTCCATGTTTATGCAGATAGCGGTATAGATATTTCCATGTTTATACAGATGGTGGTGTAGATATTTCCATGTTTATAGAGATGGCGGTCTAGATATTTCCATGTTTACAGAGTTAGTGGCGTAGTTATTTCCAAGTTTATAGAGAGAGTGTTGTAGATATTTCCATGTTTATACAGGTAGCGGTGAAGATATTTCCATGTTTGTACAGATAGCGGTGTAGATATTTCCATTTTTATACATATAGCAGTGTAGATATTTCCATGTTTATAGAGATAGTGGTGTAGATTATTTCAATTTTATACAGAGAGCAGTGTAGATATTTCCATGTTCATTCAGATAGCGGTGTAGATATTTCCACGTTTATAGAGATGGCGGTGTAGATATTTCCATGTTCATACAGATAGCAGTGTATATATTTCCATGTTCATACAGATAGCGGTGTAGATATTTCCATGTTCATACCAATAGCGGTGTAGACATTTCCATGTTCATACATTTAGCGGTGTAGATATTTCCATGTTCATACAGATAGCGGTGTAGATATTTCCATGTTCATACAGATAGCAGTGTATATATTTCCATGTTCATACAGATAGCGGTGTAGATATTTCCATGTTCATACCAATAGCGGTGTAGACATTTCCATGTTCATACATTTAGCGGTGTAGATATTTCCATGTTCATACAGATGGCGGTGAGGATATTTCCATGTTCATACAGATGGCGGTGTAGATATTTCCATGTTTGTACGGATGGCAGTGTAGATATTTCCGTGTTCATACACGTGGAGGTGTAGATATTTCCATGGTTATACAGATAGCAGTGTAGTTATTTCCATGTTAATAGAGATAGCTGTGTAGATATTTCCATTGATATACAGATAGCTGTGTAGATATTTGCATGTTCATACAGATAGCAGTGTAGATATTTCCATGTTCATACAGATAACGGTGTAGATATTTCCATGTTCATACAGACAGCGGTGTAGATATTTCCATGTTCATACAGTTAGCGGTGTAGATATTTCCATGTTCATACAGATGGCGGTGTAGATATTTACATGTTCATATAGATGGCGGTATAGATATTTCCATGTTCGTACAGATGGCGGTGTAGATATTTCCATGTTCATAGAGATGGCGGTGTAGATATTTCCATGTTTATGCAGATAGCGGTATAGATATTTCCATGTTTACACAGATGGTGGTGTAGATATTTCCATGTACATAGAGATGGCGGTCTACATATTTCCATGTTTACAGAGATACTGGTGTAGTTATTTCCAAGTTTATAGAGACAGTTTTGTAGATATTTCCTTGTTTATACAGATAGCGGTGTAGATATTTCCATGTTTATACAGATAGCAGTGTAGATATTTCCATGTTTATAGAGATAGTGGTGTAGATAATTTCAATTTTATACAGAGAGCGGTGTAGATATTTCCAAGTTGATACAGATAGCGGTGTAGATATTTCCACGTTTATAGAGATGGCAGTGTAGATATTTCCATGTTCATACATAGGACGGTGTAGATATTTCCATGTCTATAGGGATGGCTCTGTAGATATTTTCATGTTTACACAGATGGCGGTGAAGATATTTCCATGTTTACATAGATAGCGGTGTAGACATTTCCATGTTTACACAGATAGCGGTGTGGATATTTCCATGGTTATGCAGATAGCAGTGTAGATATTTCCATGTTTATACAGATAGCGGTGCGGATATTTCCATGTTTATTCAGAGAGCGGTGCGGATATTTCCATGTTTATACAGATAGTTGGGCTGATATTTCCATGTTTATAGAGATAGCGATGTAGATGTTTCCATCTTAATACAGATGGCGGTGTAGATATGTCCATGTTCGTACAGATGGCGGTGTAGATATTTCCATGTTTATACAGATGGCGGTGTAGATATTTCGAAGTTTATAGAGATAGCGCTGTAGATATTTCCATATTTTTAGAGAAATCTGTGTAGATATTTCCATGTATATTCAGATAGCTGTGTAGATATATCCATGTTCATGCAGATAGCGGTGTAGATATTTCCATGTTCATCCAGATGCCGGTGTACATATATCCATGTTCATACAGATGGCGGTGAAGATATTTCCATGTTCATACAGATGGCGGTTTAGGTATTTCCATGTTCATACAAATGGCAGTGTAGTTACTTCCATGTTCATAGAGATGGCGGTGTAGATATTTCCAGGTTCATACAAATGGCGGTGTAGATATTTCCATGTTCATAGAGATGGCGGTGTAGATATTTCCATGTTTGTACAGATAGCAGTGTAGTTATTTCCATGTTTAT
The DNA here is from genome assembly GCF_029281585.2 of Gorilla gorilla gorilla. Lineage (NCBI taxonomy): Eukaryota > Metazoa > Chordata > Mammalia > Primates > Hominidae > Gorilla > Gorilla gorilla. Next base: position 4,129,939 of record NC_073231.2, on the reverse strand, counting down.
AGAGATACCAGTGTGGATATTTCCATTGATATACAGATAGCTGTTTAGATATTTGCATGTTCGTACAGATAGCGGTGTAGATATTTCCATCTTCATACAGATAGCGGTGTAGATATTTCCATTTTCATACAGATAGCGGTGTAGATATTTCCATGTTCATACAGATAGCGGTGTAGATATTTTCATGTTCATACAGATAACGGTGTAGATATTTCCATGTTCATACAGACAGCGGTGTAGATATTTCCATGTTCTTACAGTTAGCGGTGTATATATTTCCATGTTCATACAGATGGCGTTGTAGATATTTACATGTTCATACAGATGGCGGTATAGATATTTCCATGTTCGTACAGATGGCGGTGTAGGTATTTCCATGTTCATAGAGATGGCGGTGTAGATATTTCCATGTTTATGCAGATAGCGGTATAGATATTTCCATGTTTATACAGATGGTGGTGTAGATATTTCCATGTTTATAGAGATGGCGGTCTAGATATTTCCATGTTTACAGAGATAGGTGTGTAGTTATTTCCAAGTTTACACAGACAGCGTTGTAGATATTTCCTTGTTTATACAGATAGCGGTGAAGATATTTCCATGTTTATACAGATAGCGGTGTAGATATTTCCATGTTTATACAGATAGCAGTGTAGATATTTCCATTTTTATAGAGATAGTGGTGTAGATAATTTCAATTTTATACAGAGAGCAGTGTAGACATTTCCAAGTTCATACAGATAGCGGTGTAGATATTTCCACGTTTATGGAGATGGCGGTGTAGATATTTCCATGTTCATACAGATGGCGGTGTAGATATTTCCATGTTTATAGGGATGGCAGTGTAGATATTTTCATGTTTACTCAGATGGCGGTGTAGATATTTCCATGTTTACACAGATAGCGGTATAGACTTTTCCATGTTTACACAGATGGCGGTGTGGATATTTCCATGTTTATGCAGATAGCAGTGTAGATATTTCCATGTTTACACAGATAGCGGTGCGGATATTTCCATGTTTATACAGATAGTTGGGCAGATATTTCCATGTTTATACAGATAGCGGTGTAGATATTTCGAAGTTTATAGAGATAGCGCTGTAGTTATTTCCATACTTATAGAGAAATCTGCGTAGATATTTCCATGTATATTCAGATACCTGTGTAGATATTTCCATTTTCATGCAGATAGCGGTGTAGATATTTCCATGTTCATCCAGATGCCAGTGTACATATATCCATGTTCATACTGATGGCGATGAAGATATTTCCATGTTCATACAGATGGCGGTGTAGATATTTCCATGTTCATACAAATGGCGCTGTAGATATTTCCCTGTTCATAGAGATGGTGGTGTAGATATTTCCATGTTCATACAAATACCGGTGTAGATATTTCTATGTTCATAGGGATAGCGGTGTAGATATTTCCATGTTTATACAGATAGCAGTGTAGTTATTTCCATGTTTATAGAGATAGCAGTGTAGATATTTCCATTGATATACAGATAGCTGTGTAGATATTTGCATGTTCATACAGATAGCGGTGTGGATATTTCCATGTTCATACAGGTGGCGGTGTAGATATTTCCGTGTTTACACAGATAGCAGTGTAGTTATTTCCATGTTTATAGAGATAGCAGTGTAGATATGTCAATTGATATACAGATAGATGTGTAGATATTTGCATGTTCATAGAGATAGCGGTGTAGATATTTCCATGTTCGTACAGATAGCGGTGTAGATGTTTCCATGTTCCTACAGATAGCGGTGTAGATATTTCCATGTTCATACAGATAGCGGTGTAGATATTTCCATGTTCATACAGATAGCGGTGTAGATATTTCTATGTTCATACAGTTAGCGGTGTAGACATTTCCATGTTCATACAGATGGCGGTGTAGATACTTACATGTTCATACTGATGGCGGTATAGATATTTCCATGTTGGTACAGATGGCAGTGTAGATATTTCCATGTTCATAGAGATGGCGTTGTAGATATTTCCATGTTTATGCAGATAGCGGTATAGATATTTCCATGTTTATACAGATGGTGGTGTAGATATTTCCTTGTTTATAGAGATGGCGGTCTAGATATTTCCATGTTTACACAGATAGTGGTGTAGTTATTTCCAAGTTTATAGAGACAGCGTTGTAGATATTTCCATGTTTATACAGATAGCGGTGAAGATATTTCCATGTTTATACAGACAGCGGTGTAGATATTTCCATGTTTGTACAGATAGCAGTGTAGATATTTCCATGTTTATAGAGATAGTGGTGTAGATAATTTCAATTTTATACAGATAGCAGTGTAGATATTTCCAAGTTGATACAGATAGCGGTGTAGATATTTCCACGTTTATAGAGATGGCGGTGTAGATATTTCCATGTTCATACATAGGACGGTGTAGATATTTCCATGTTTATAGGGATGGCGGTGTAGATAATTTCATGTTTACACAGATGGCGGTATAGATATTTCCATGTTTACATAGATAGCGGTGTAGGCCTTTCCATGTTTACACAGATAGCGGTATGGATATTTCCATGTTTATGCAGATAGCAGTGTAGATATTTCCATGTTTAAACAGATAGCGGTGCGGATATTTCCATGTTTATTCAGATAGCGGTGCGGATATTTCCATGTTTATACAGATAGTTGGGCAGATATTTCCATGTTTATACAGATAGCGGTGTAGATATTTCCATCTTAATACAGATGGCGGTGTAGATATATCAATGTTCGTACAGATGGCGGTGTAAATATTTCCATGTTCATACAGATGGTGGTGTAGATATTTCGAAGTTTATAGAGATAGCGCTGTAGATATTTCCATATTTATAGAGAAATCTGTGTAGGTATTTCCATGTATATTCAGATAGCTGTGAAGATATTTCAATGTTCATGCAGATAGCGGTGTAGATATTTCCATGTTCATCCAGAGGCCGGTGTACATATATCCATGTTCATACAGATGGCGGTATAGATATTTCCATGTTCGTACAGATGGCGGTTTAGGTATTTCCATGTTCATAGGGATGGCGGTGTAGATATTTCCATGTTTATGCAGATAGCGGTATAGATATTTCCATGTTTATACAGATGGTGGTGTAGATATTTCCATGTTTATAGAGATGGCGGTCTAGATATTTCCATGTTTACAGAGATAACGGTGTAGTTATTTCCAAGTTTATAGAGACAGCGTTGTAGATATTTCCGTGTTTATACAGATAGCGGTGAAGATATCTCCATGTTTATACAGATAGCAGTGTAGATATTTCCATGTTTATACAGATAGCAGTGGAGATATTTCCATGTTTATAGAGATAGTGGTGTAGATAATTTCAATTTTATACAGAGAGCTCTGTAGATATTTCCAAGTTCATACAGATAGCGGTGTAGATATTTCCACGTTTATAGACATGGCGGTGTAGATATTTCCATGTTCATACAGAGGACGGTGTAGATATTTCCATGTTTATAGGGATGGCGGTGTAGATATTTTCATGTTTACACAGATGGCGGTGTAGATATTTCCATGTTCATAGAGATGGCGGTGTAGACATTTCCATATTTATACAGATAACGGTGTAGATATTTCCATGTTCATACAGATAGCGGTGTAGATATTTCCATGTTCATACAGTTAGCGGTGTAGATATTTCCATGTTCATACAGATGGCGGTGTACATATTTACATGTTCATACAGATGGCGGTATAGATATTTCCATGTTCGTACAGATGGCGGTGTAGGTATTTCCATGTTCATAGAGATGGCGATGTAGATATTTCCATGTTCATACAGATAGCGGTGTAGATATTTCCATGTTCATATAGTTAGCGGTGTAGATATTTCCATGTTCATACAGATGGCGGTGTACATATTTACATGTTCATACAGATGGCGGTATAGATATTTCCATGTTCGTACAGATGGCGGTGTAGGTATTTCCATGTTCATAGAGATGGCGATGTAGATATTTCCATGTTCATACAGATAGCGGTGTAGATATTTCCATGTTCATACAGTTAGCGGTGTAGATATTTCCATGTTCATACAGATGGTGGTGTAGGTAGTTCCATGTTCATACAAATGGCGGTGTATATATTTCCATGTTCAAAGAGATGGCGGTGTAGATATTTCCATGTTCATACAAATGGCGGTGTAGATATTTCCATGTTCATAGAGATGGCGGTGTAGATATTTCCATATTTATACAGATAGCAGTGTAGTTATTTCCATGTTTATAGAGATAGCAGTGTAGATATTACCTTTGATATACAGATAGCTGTGTAGATATTTGCATGTTCATAGAGAGAGCGGTGTACATATTTCCATGTTCATACAGATAGCGGTGTAGATATTTCCATGTTCATACAGATAGCGGTGTAGATATTTCTATGTTCATACAGATAACGGTGTAGATATTTCCATGTTCATACAGACAGCGGTGTAGATATTTCCATGTTCATACAGAGGCCGGTGTACATATATCCATGTTCATACAGATGGCGGTATAGATATTTCCATGTTCGTACAGATGGCGGTTTAGGTATTTCCATGTTCATAGGGATGGCGGTGTAGATACTTCCATGTTTATGCAGATAGCGGTATAGATATTTCCATGTTTATACAGATGGTGGTGTAGATATTTCCATGTTTATAGAGATGGCGGTCTAGATATTTCCATGTTTACAGAGATAGTGGTGTAGTTATTTCCAAGTTTATAGAGACAGCGTTGTAGATATTTCCGTGTTTATACAGATAGCGGTGAAGATATTTCCATGTTTATACAGATAGCGGTGTAGATATTTCCATGTTTATACAGATAGCAGTGGAGATATTTCCATGTTTATAGAGATAGTGGTGTAGATAATTTCAATTTTATACAGAGAGCTCTGTAGATATTTCCAAGTTCATACAGATAGCGGTGTAGATATTTCCACGTTTATAGACATGGCGGTGTAGATATTTCCATGTTCATACAGAGGACGGTGTAGATATTTCCATGTTTATAGGGATGGCGGTGTAGATATTTTCATGTTTACACAGATGGCGGTGTAGATATTTCCATGTTCATAGAGATGGCGGTGTAGACATTTCCATATTTATACAGATAACGGTGTAGATATTTCCATGTTCATACAGATAGCGGTGTAGATATTTCCATGTTCATACAGTTAGCGGTGTAGATATTTCCATGTTCATACAGATGGCGGTGTACATATTTACATGTTCATACAGATGGCGGTATAGATATTTCCATGTTCGTACAGATGGCGGTGTAGGTATTTCCATGTTCATAGAGATGGCGATGTAGATATTTCCATGTTCATACAGATAGCGGTGTAGATATTTCCATGTTCATACAGTTAGCGGTGTAGATATTTCCATGTTCATACAGATGGCGGTGAAGTTATTTCCATGTTCATACAGATGGTGGTGTAGGTAGTTCCATGTTCATACAAATGGCGGTGTATATATTTCCATGTTCAAAGAGATGGCGGTGTAGATATTTCCATGTTCATACAAATGGCGGTGTAGATATTTCCATGTTCATAGAGATGGCGGTGTAGATATTTCCATATTTATACAGATAGCAGTGTAGTTATTTCCATGTTTATAGAGATAGCAGTGTAGATATTACTTTTGATATACAGATAGCTGTGTAGATATTTGCATGTTCATAGAGAGAGCGGTGTACATATTTCCATGTTCATACAGATAGCGGTGTAGATATTTCCATGTTCATACAGATAGCAGTGTAGATATTTCTATGTTCATACAGATAACGGTGTAGATATTTCCATGTTCATACAGACAGCGGTGTAGATATTTCCATGTTCATACAGATAACGGTGTAGATATTTCCATGTTCATACAGATAGCGGAGTAGATATTTCCATGTTCATACAGTTAGCGGTGTAGATATTTCCATGTTCATACAGATGGCGGTGTACATATTTACATGTTCATACAGATGGCGGTATAGATATTTCCACGTTCGTACAGATGGCGGTGTAGATATTTCCATGTTCATAGAGATGGCGGTGTAGATATTTCCATGTTTTTGCAGATAGCGGTGTAGATATTTCCATGTTTATACAGATGGTGGTGTAGATATTTCCATGTTTATAGAGATGGCGGTCTAGATATTTCCATGTTTACAGATGTAGTGGTGTAGTTATTTCTAAGTTTATAGAGACAGCGTTGTAGATATTTCCATGTTTATACAGATAGGTATGAAGATATTTCCATGTTTATACAGATAGCGGTGTAGATATTTCGATGTTTATACAGATAGCAGTGTAGATATTTCCATGTTTATAGAGATAGGGGTGTAGATAATTTCAATTTCATACAGACGGCAGTGTAGATATTTCCAAGTTCATACAGATAGCTGTGTAGATATTTGCACGTTTATAGACATGGCGGTGTAGACATTTCCATGTTCATACAGATGGCGGTGTAGATATTTCCATGTTTATAGGGATGGCGGCTTACATATTTTCATGTTTACACAGATGGTGGTGTAGATATTTCCATGTTCATACAGATGGTGGTGAAGATATTCATATGTTCATACAGATGGCGGTGTAGATATTTCCATGTTTGTACGGATGGCAGTGTAGATATTTCCATGTTCACACAGATAGCAGTGTAGTTATTTCCATGTTAATAGAGATAGCTGTGTAGATATTTCCTTTGATATACAGATAGCTGTGTAGATATTTGCATGTTCATACAGATAGTGGTGTAGATATTTCCATCTTCATACAGATAGCGGTGTAGATATTTCCATGTTCATACAGATAGCGGTGTAGATATTTCCATGTTCATACCGATAGCGGTGTAGACATTTCCATGTTCATACAGTTAGCGGTGTAGATATTTCCATGTTCATACAGATGGCGGTGTAGATATTTACATGTTCATACAGATGGCGGTGTAGATATTTCCATGTTCGTACGGATGGCAGTGTAGATATTTCCCTGTTCTTACAGGTGGCGGTGTAGATATTTCCATGTTTATACAGATAGCAGTGTAGTTATTCCCATGTTTATAGAGATAGCAGTGTATATATTTCCATTGATATACTGATAGCTGTGTAGATATTTGCATGGTCATACAGATAGCGGTGTAGATATTTCCATGTTCGTACAGATAGCGGTGTAGATATTTCCATGTTCATACAGATAGCGGTGTAGATATTTCCATGTTCATACAGATAGCGGTGTAGATATTTCCATGTTCATACAGTTAGCGGTGTAGATATTTCCATGTTCATACAGATGGCGGTGTAGATATTTACATGTTCATACAGATGGCGGTATAGATATTTCCATGTTCGTACAGATGGCGGTGCAGGTATTTCCATGTTCATAGAGATGGCGGTGTAGATATTTCCATGTTTTTGCAGATAGCGGTATAGATATTTCCATGTTTATACAGATGGTGGTGTAGATATTTCCATGTTTATAGAGATGGCGGTCTAGATATTTACATGTTTACAGAGAAAGCGGTGTAGTTATTTCCAAGTTTATAGAGACAGCGTTGTAGATATTTCCATGTTTATACAGATAGCGGTGAAGATATTTCCATGTTTATACAGATAGCGGTGTAGATATTTCCATGTTTATACAGATAGCAGTGTAGATATTTCCATGTTTATAGAGATAGTGGTGTAGATAATTTAAATTTTATACAGAGAGCAGTGTAGATATTTCCAAGTTCATACAGATAGCGGTGTAGATATTTCCACGTTTATAGAGATGGCGGTGTAGATATTTCCATGTTCATACAGAGGACGGTGTAGATATTTCCATGTTTATAGGGATGGCGGTGTAGATATTTTCATGTTTACACAGATGGCGGTGTAGATATTTCCATGTTTACACAGATAGCGGTGTAGACATTTCCATGTTTACACAGATAGCGGTGTGGATATTTCCATGTTTATGCAGAGAGCAGTGAAGATATTTCCATGTTTATACATATAGCGGTGTGGATATTTCCATGTTTATTCAGATAGCGGTGCGGATATTTCCATGTTTATACAGATAGTTGGGCAGATATTTCCATGTTTATACAGATAGCGGTGTAGATATTTCCATCTTAATACAGATGGCGGTGTAGATATGTCCATGTTTGTACAGATGGCGGTGTAGTTATTTCCATGTTCATACAGATGGCGGTGTAGATATTTCCATGTTCATACAGATAACCGTGTAGATATTTCCATGTTCATACAGATAGCGGTGTAGATATTTCCATGTTCATACAGTTAGCGGTGTAGATATTTCCATGTTCATACAGATGGCGGTGTAGATATTCACATGTTCATACAGATGGCGGTATAGATATTTCCATGTTCGTACAGATGGCGGTGTAGGTATTTCCATGTTCTTAGAGATGGCGGTGTAGATATTTCCATGTTTATGCAGATAGCGTTATAGATATTTCCATGTTTATACAGATGGTGGTGTAGATATTTCCATGTTTATAGAGATGGCGGTCTAGATATTTCCAAGTTTACAGAGATAGCGGTGTAGTTATTTCCAAGTTTATAGAGACAGCGTTGTAGATATTTCCGTGTTTATACAGATAGCGGTGAAGATATTTCCATGTTTATACACATAGCGGTGTAGATATTTCCATGTTTATACAGATAGCAGTGTAGATATTTCCATGTTTATAGAGATAGTGGTGTAGATAATTTCAATTTTATACAGAGAGCAGTGTAGATATTTCCAAGTTCATACAGATAGCGGTGTAGATATTTCCACGTTTATAGAGATGGCGGTGTAGATATTTCCATGTTCATACAGAGGACGGTGTAGATATTTCCATGTTTATAGGGATGGCGGTGTAGATATTTTCATGTTTACACAGATGGCGGTGTAGATATTTCCATGTTAACACAGATAGCGGTGTAGATATTTCCATGTTCATACAGATAGCGGTGTAGATATTTCCATGTTCATACAGATAGCGGTGTAGATATTTCCATGTTCATACAGATAGCGGTGTAGATATTTCCATGTTCATACAGATAGCGGTGTAGATATTTCCATGTTCATACAGATAGCGGTGTAGATATTTCCATGTTCATACAGATAGCGGTGTAGATATTTCCATGTTCATACAGAGAGCAGTGTAGATATTTCCATGTTCATACAGATAGCGGTGTAGATATTTCCATGTTCATACCGATAGCGGTGAAGTTATTTCCATGTTCATACCGATAGCGGTGTAGACATTTCCATGTTCATACAGTTAGCGGTGTAGACATTTCCATGTTCATACAGATGGCGGTGTAGATATTTCCATGTTCATACAGATGGCGGTGTAGATATTTCGAAGTTTATAGAGATAGCGCTGTAGTTATTTCCATACTTATAGAGAAATCTGTGTAGATATTTCCATGTATATTCAGATAGCTGTGTAGATATTTCCATGTTCATGCAGATAGCGGTGTAGATATTTCCATTTTCATCCAGATGCCGGTGTACATATATCCATGTTAATACAGATGGCGGTGAAGATATTTCCATGTTCATACAGATGGTGGTGTAGATATTTCCATGTTCATACAAATGGCGGTGTAGATATTTCCATGTTCATAGAGATGGCGGTTTAGATATTTCCATATTTATAGAGATAGCAGTGTAGTTATTTCTATGTTTATAGAGATAGCAGTGTAGATATTTCTATTGATATACAGATAGCTGTGTAGATATTTGCATGTTCATAGAGATAGCGGTGTAGATATTTCCATGTTCATACAGATAGCGGTGTAGATATTTCCATGTTCATACAGATAGCGGTGTAGATATTTCCATGTTCATAAAGATAGCGGTGTAGATATTTCCATGTTCATACAGATAGCGTTGTAGATATTTCCAAGTTCATACAGATAGCGGTGTAGATATTTCCATGTTCATACTAATAGCGGTGTAGATATTTCCATGTTCATACCAATAGCGGTGTAGACATTTCCATGTTCATACAGTTAGCGGTGAAGATATTTCCATGTTCATACAGATGGCGGTGTAGATATTTACATGTTCATACAGATGGCGGTATAGATATTTCCATGTTCGTACAGATGGCGGTGTAGATATTTCCATGTTCATAGAGATGGCGGTGTAGATATTTCCATGTTTATGCAGATAGCGGTATAGATATTTCCATGTTTATACAGATGGTGGTGTAGATATTTCCATGTTTATAGAGATGGCGGTCTAGATATTTCCATGTTTACAGAGATAGGTGTGTAGTTATTTCCAAGTTTATAGAGACAGCGTTGTAGATATTTCCATGTTTATACAGATAGCGGTGAAGATATTTCCATGTTTATACAGATAGCGGTGTAGATATTTCCATGTTTATACAGATAGCAGTGTAGATATTTCCATGTTTATAGAGACAGTGGTGTAGATAATTTCGATTTTATACAGAGAGCAGTGTAGATATTTCCAAGTTCATACAGATAGCGGTGTAGATATTTCCACGTTTATAGAGATGGCGGTGTAGATATTTCCATGTTCATACAGATGGCGGTGTAGATATTTCCATGTTTATAGGGATGGCGGTGTAGATATTTTCATGTTTACACAGATGGCGGTGTAGATATTTCCATGTTTACACACATAGCGGTGTAGACATTTCCATGTTTACACAGATAGCGGTGTGGATATTTCCATGTTTATGCAGATAGCAGTATAGATTTTTCCATGTTTATACAGATAGCGGTGCGGATATTTAAATGTTGATACAGATAGTTGGGCAGATATTTCCATGTTTATACAGATAGCGGTGTAGATATTTCCATCTTAATACAGATGGCGGTGTGGATATGTCCACGTTTGTACAGATGGCGGTGTAGATATTTCCATGTTCATACTGATGGCGGTGTAGATATTTCGAAGTTTATAGAGATAGCGCTGTAGTTATTTCCATATTTATAGAGAAATCTCTGTAGATATTTCTAAGTATATTCAGATAGCTGTGTAGATATTTCCATGTTCATGCAGATAACGGTGTAGATATTTCCATGTTCATCCAGATGCCGGTGTACATATATCCATGTTCATACAGAAGGCGGTGAAGATATTTCCATGTTCATACAGATGGTGGTGTAGATATTTCCATGTTCATACAAACGGCGGTGTAGATATTTCCATGTTCATAGAGATGGCGGTGTAGATATTTCCATGTTCATACAAATGGCGGTGTAGATATTTCCATGTTCATAGAGATGGCGGTGTAGATATTTCCATATTTATACAGATAGCAGTGTAGTTATTTCCATGTTTATAGAGATAGCAGTGTAGTTATTTCCATTGATATACAGATAGCTGTGTAGATATTTGCATGTTTATACAGATAGCGGTGTAGATATTTCCATGTTCATACAGATAGCGGTGTAGATATTTGCATGTTCATACAGATAGCGGTGTAGATGTTTCCATGTTCGTACAGATAGCCGTGTAGATATTTCCATGTTCATACAGATAGCGGTGTAGATATTTCCATGTTCATACAGATAACGGTGTAGATATTTCCATGTTCATACAGATAGCGGTGTAGATATTTCCATGTTCATACAGTTAGCGGTGTAGATATTTACATGTTCATACAGATGGCGGTGTAGATATTTCCATGTTCATACAGATAGCTTTGTAGATATTTCCATGTTCATACAGATAGCGGTGTAGATATTTCCACGTTCATACAGATAGCGGTGTTGATATTTCCATGTTCATTCCAATAGCGGTGTAGGTATTTCCATGTTCATACAGTTAGCGGTGTAGATATTTCCATGTTCATACAGATGGCGGTGTAGATATTTACATGTTCATACAGATGGCGGTGTAGTTATTTCCATTTTCGTACGGATGGCAGTGTAGATATTTCCATGTTCATACTGGTGGCGGTGTAGATATTTCCATGTTTATACAGATAGCAGTGTAGTTATTTCCATGTTTATAGAGATAGCAGTGTAGGTATTTCCATTGATATACAGATAGCTGTGTAGATATTTGCATGTTCACACAGATAGCGGTGTACATATTTCCATGTTCGTACAGATACCGGTGTAGATATTTCCATATTCATACAGATAACGGTGTAGATATTTCCATCTTAATACAGATGGCGGTGTAGATATGTCCATGTTCATACAGATGGCGGTGTAGATATTTCCATGTTCATACAGATGGCGGTGTAGATATTTCAAAGTTTATAGAGATAGCGCTGTAGTTATTTCCATACATATAGAGAAATCTGTGTAGATATTTCCATGTATATTCAGATAACTGTGTAGATATTTCCATTTTCATGCAGATAGCGGTGTAGATATTTCCATGTTCATCCAGATGCCAGTGTACATATATCCATGTTCATACTGATGGCGATGAAGATATTTCCATGTTCATACAGATGGCGGTGTAGATATTTCCATGTTCATACAAATGGCGGTGCAGATATTTCCCTGTTCATAGAGATGGTGGTGTAGACATTTCCATGTTCATACAGATAGCGGTGTAGATATTTCCATGTTCATAGAGATAGCAGTGTAGATATTTCCATGTTTATACAGATAGCAGTGTAGTTATTTCCATGTTTATAGAGATAGCAGTGTAGATATTTCCACTGATATACAGATAGCTGTGTAGATATTTGCATGTTCATACAGATAGCGGTGTGGATATTTCCATGTTCATACAGGTGGCGGTGTAGATATTTCCATGTTTACACAGATAGCAGTTTAGTTATTTCCATGTTTATAGAGATAGCAGTGTAGATATTTCCATTGATATACAGATAGATGTGTAGATATTTGCATGTTCATACAGATACCGGTGAAGATATTTGCATGTTCGTACAGATAGCGGTGTAGATATTTCCATGTTCATACAGATAGCGGTGTAGATATTTCCATGTTCATACAGATAACGGTGTAGATATTTCCATGTTCATACAGATAGCGTTGTAGATATTTCCATGTTCATACAGTTAGCAGTGTAGACATTTCCATGTTCATGCAGATGGCGGTGTAGATATTTACATATTCATACTGATGGCGGTATAGATATTTCCATGTTCGTACAGATGGCAGTGTAGATATTTCCATGTTCATAGAGATGGCGGTGTAGATATTTCCATGTTTAAGCAGATAGCGGTATAGATATTTCCATGTTTATACGGATGGTGGTGTAGATATTTCCATGTTTATAGAGATGGCGGTCTAGATATTTCCATGTTTACACAGATAGTGGGGTAGTTATTTCCAAGTTTATAGAGACAGCGTTGTAGATATTTCCATGTTTATACATATAGCGGTGAAGATATTTCCATGTTTATACAGGTAGCGGTGTAGATATTTCCATGTTTATACGGAAAGCGGTGAAGATATTTCCATGTTTATACAGGTAGCGTTGTAGATATTTCCATGTTTATACAGATAGCCGTGTAGATATTTCCATGTTTATAGAGATAGCGGTGTAGATAATTTCAATTTTATACAGATAGCAGTGTAGATATTTCCAAGTTGATACAGATAGTGGTGTAGATATTTCCACGTTTATAGAGATGGCGGTGTAGATATTTCCATGTTCATACATAGGACGGTGTAGATATTTCCATGTTGATCGGGATGGCTGTGTAGATATTTTCATGTTTACAGAGATGGCGGTGTAGATATTTCCATGTTTACATAGATGGCGGTGTAGTTATTTCCATGTTTACATAGATAGCGGTGTAGACTTTTCCATGTTTACACAGATAGCGGTGTTGATATTTCCATGTTTATGCAGATAGCAGTGTAGATATTTCCATGTTTAAACAGATAGCGGTGCGGATATTTCCATGTTTATTCAGATAGCGGTGCGGATATTTCCATGTTTATACAGATAGTAGGGCAGATATTTCCATGTTTATACAGATAGCGGTGTAGATATTTCCATCTTAATACAGATGGCGGTGTAGTTATATCAATGTTCGTACAGATGGCGGTGTAGATATTTCCATGTTCATACAGATGGTGGTGTAGATATTTCGAAGTTTGTAGAGATAGCGCTGTAGATATTTCCATATTTATAGAGAAATATGTGCAGATATTTCCATGTATATTCAGATAGCTGTGCAGATATTTCAATGTTCATGCAGATAGCGGTGTAGATATTTCCATGTTCATCCAGATGCCTGTGTACATATATCCATGTTCATACAGATGGCGGTGAAGATATTTCCATGTTCATACAGATGGCGGTGTAGGTATTTCCATGTTCATACAAATGGCGGTGTAGTTACTTCCATGTTCATAGAGATGGCGGGGTAGATATTTCCAGGTTCATACAAATGGCAGTGTAGATATTTCCATGTTCATAGAGATGGCGGTGTAGATATTTCCATGTTTGTACAGATAGCAGTGTAGTTATTTCCATGTTTATAGAGATACCAGTGTGGATATTTCCATTTATATACAGATAGCTGTGTAGATATTTGCATGTTCATACAGATAGCGGTGTAGATATTTCCATGTTCATACAGAGAGCGGTGTAGATATTTCCATGTTCATACAGATAGCGGTGTAGATATTTCCATGTTCATACAGATTGCGGTGTAGATATTTCCATGTTCATACAGATAGCGGTGTAGATATTTCCATGTTCATACCGATAACGGTGCAGATATTTCCATGTTCATACCAATAGCGGTGTAGACATTTCCATGTTCATACTGTTAGCGGTGTAGATATTTCCATGTTCATACAGATGGCGGTGTAGATATTTCCATGTTCATACAGATGGCGGTGTAGATATTTCCATGTTCGTACGGATGGCAGTGTAGATATTTTCATGTTCATGCAGGTGGCGGTGTTGATATTTCCATGTTTATACAGATAGCAGTGTAGTTATTTCCATGTTTATAGAGATAGCAGTGTATATATTTCCATTGATATACAGATAGCTGTGTAGATATTTGCATGGTCATACAGATAGCGGTGTAGATATTTCCATGTTCATACAGATAGCGGTGTAGATATTTCCATGTTCATACCGATAGCGGTGTAGACATTTCCATGTTCATACAGTTAGCAATGTAGATATTTCCAAGTTCATACAGATGGCGGTGTAGATATTTACATGTTCATACAGATGGCGGTGTAGATATTTCCATGTTCGTACGGATGGCAGTGTAGATATTTCCCTGTTCTTACAGGTGGCGGTGTAGATATTTTCATGTTTATACAGATAGCATTGTAGTTATTTCCATGTTTATAGAGATAGCAGTGTATATATTTCCATTGATATACAGATAGCTATGTAGATATTTGCATGGTCATACAGATAGCTGTGTAGATATTTCCATGTTCGTACAGATAGCGGTGTAGATATTTCCATGTTCATACAGATAGCGGTGTACATATTTCCATGTTCATACAGATAACCGTGTTGATATTTCCATGTTCATACAGATAGCGGTGTAGATATTTCCATGTTCATACAGTTAGCGGTGTAGATATTTCCATGTTCATACAGATGGCGGTGTAGATATTTACATGTTCATACAGATGGCGGTATAGATATTTCCATGTTCGTACAGATGGCGGTGTAGGTATTTCCATGTTCATAGAGATGGCGGTGTAGATATTTCCATGTTTATGCAAATAGCGGTATAGATATTTCCATGTTTATACAGATGGTGGTGTAGATATTTCCATGTTTATAGAGATGGCGGTCTAGATATTTCCAAGTTTACAGAGATAGCGGTGTAGTTACTTCCAAGTTTATAGAGACAGCGTTGTAGATATTTCCGTGTTTATACAGATAGAGGTGAAGATATTTCCATGTTTATACACATAGCGGTGTAGATATTTCCATGTTTATACAGATAGCAGTGTAGATATTTCCATGTTTGTAGAGATAGTGGTGTAGATAATTTCAATTTCATACAGAGAGCAGTGTAGATATTTCCAAGTTCATACAGATAGCAGTGTAGATATTTCCACGTTTATAGAGATGGCGGTGTAGATATTTCCATGTTCATACAGATGGCGGTGTAGATATTTACATGTTCATACAGATGGCGGTATAGATATTTCCATGTTTGTACAGATGGCGGTGTAGATATTTCCATGTTCATAGAGATGGCGGTGTAGATATTTCCATGTTTATGCAGATAGCGGTATAGATATTTCCATGTTTATACAGATGGTGGTGTAGATATTTCCATGTTTATAGAGATGGCGGTCTAGATATTTCCATGTTTACAGATATAGCGGTGTAGTTATTTCCAAGTTTATAGAGACAGCGTTGTAGATATTTCCATGTTTATACAGATAGCGGTGAAGATATTTCCATGTTTATACAGATAGCGGTGTAGATATTTCCATGTCTATAGAGATAGTGGTGTAGATAATTTCAATCTTATACAGAGAGCAGTGTAGATATTTCCAAGTTCATACAGATAGCGGTGAAGATATTTCCACGTTTATAGAGATGGTGGTGTAGATATTTCCATGTTCATACAGAGGACGGTGTAGATATTTCCATGTTTATAGGGATGGCGGTGTAGACATTTTCATGTTTACACAGATGGCGGTGCAGATATTTCCATGTTTACATGGATAGCGGTGTAGACATTTCCATGTTTACACAGATACCGGTGTGGATATTTCCAGGTTTATGCAGATAGCAGTGTAGATATTTCCATGTTTATACAGATACCGGTGCGGATATTTCCATGTTTATACAGATAGTTGGGCAGATATTTCCATGTTTATACAGATAGCGGTGTAGATATTTCCATCTTAATACAGATGGCGGTGTAGATACGTCCGTGTTCGTACAGATGGCGGTGTAGATATTTCCATGTTCATACAGATGGCGGTGTAGATATTTCGAAGTTTAAAGAGATAGTGCTGTAGTTATTTCCATATTTATAGAGAAATCGGTGTAGATATTTCCATGTATATTCAGATAGCTGTGTAGATATTTCCATGTTCATGCAGATAACGGTGTAGATATTTCCATGTTCATCCAGATGCCGGTGTACATATATCCATGTTCATATAGATGGCGGTGAAGATATTTCCATGTTAATACAGATGGCGGTGTAGGTATTTCCATGTTCATACAAATGGCGGTGTAGATATTTCCATGTTCATAGAGATCGCGGTGTAGATATTTCCAGGTTCATACAAATGGCGGTGTAGATATTTCCATGTTGATAGAGATGGCGGTGTAGATATTTCCATGTTTACACAGATAGCAGTGTAGTTATTTCCATGTTTATAGAGATACCAGTGTGGATATTTCCATTGATATACAGATAGCTGTGTAGATATTTGCATGTTCATACAGATAGCGGTGTAGATATTTCCATGTTCATACAGATAGCTGTGTAGATATTTCCATGTTCATACAGATAGCGGTGTAGATATTTCCATGTTCATTCAGATAGCAGTGTAGATATTTCCATGTTCATACAGATAGTGGTGTAGATGTTTCCATGTTCATACAGTTAGCGGTGTAGATATTTCCATGTTCATAGAGATGGCAGTGTAGATATTTACATGTTCATACAGATGGCGGTGTAGATATTTCCATGTTCATACAGATGGCGGTGTAGGTATTTCCATGTTCATACAGATAGCGGTGTAGAGATTTCCATGTTCATACAGATAGCGGTGTAGATATTTCCATGTTCATACAGATAGCGGTGTAGATATTTCCATGTTCATACCAATAGCGGTGTAGACATTTCCATGTTCATACAGTTAGCGGTGTAGATATTTACATGTACATACAGGTGGCGGTGTAGATATTTCCATGTTCATACAGATGGCGGTGTAGATATTTCCATGTTCGTACGGATGGCAGTGTAGATATTTCCATGTTCATACAGGGGGCGGTGTAGATATTTCCATGTTTATACAGATAGCAGTGTAGTTATTTCCATGTTTATAGAGATAGCAGTGTGTACATTTCCATTGATATACAGATAGCTGTGTAGATATTTGCATGGTCACACAGATAGCGGTGTAGATATTTCCATGTTCATACAGATAGCGGTGTAGATACTTCCATGTTCATACAGATAGCGGTGTAGATATTTCCATGTTCATACATATAACGGTGTAGATATTTCCATGTTCATACAGACAGCGGTGTAGATATTTCCATGTTCATACAGTTAGCGGTGTAGATATTTCCATGTTCATACAGATGGCGGTGTAGATATTTCCATGTTCATACAGATGGCGGTATAGATATTTCCATGTTCGTACAGATGGCGGTGTTGGTATTTCCATCTTCATAGAGATGGCGGTGTAGATATTTCCATGTTTATATAGATAGCGGTGTAGATATTTCCATGTTTATACAGATGGTGGTGTAGATATTTCCATGTTTATAGAGATGGCGGTCTAGATATTTCCATGTTTACAGAGATAGTGGTGTAGTTATTTCCAAGTTTATAGACACAGCATTGTAGATATTTCCATGTTTATACAGATAGCGGTGAAGATATTTCCATGTTTATACAGATAGCAGTGTAGATATTTCCATGTTTATACAGATAGCAGTGTAGATATTTCCATGTTTATAGAGATAGTGGTTTAGATAATTTCAATTTTATACAGAGAGCAGTGTAGATATTTCCAAGTTCATACAGATAGCGGTGTACATATTTCCACGTTTATAGAGATGGCGCTCTAGATATTTCCATGTTCATACAGAGGACGGTGTAGATATTTCCATGTTTATAGGGATGGCGGTGTGGATATTTTCATGTTTACACAGATGGTGGTGTAGATATTTCCATGTTTACACAGATAGCGGTGTAGACATTTCCATGTTTACACAGATAGCGGTGTGGATATTTCCATGTTTATACATATATCGGTGTGGATATTTCCATGTTTATTCAGATAGCGGTGCGGATATTTCCATGTTTATACAGATAGTTGGGCAGATATTTCCATGTTTATACAGATAGCGGTGTAGATATTTCCATCTTAATACAGATGGCGGTGTAGATATGTCCATGTTTGTACAGATGGCGGTGTAGATATTTCCATGTTCATACAGATAGCGGTGTAGATATTTCCATGTTCATACAGATAGCGGTGTAGATGTTTCCATGTTCATACAGATAGCGGTGTAGATATTTCCATGTTCATACCGATACCGGTGTAGATATTTCCATGTTCATACCGATAGCGGTGTAGACATTTCCATGTTCATACAGTTAGCGTTGTAGATATTTCCATGTTCATACAGATGGCGGTGTTGATATTTACATGTTCATACAGATGGCGGTGTAGATATTTCCATGTTCGTACGGATGGCAGTGTAGATATTTCCATGTTCACACAGGTGGCGGTGTAGATATTTCCATGTTTATACAGATAGCAGTGTAGTTATTTCCATGTTTATAGAGATAGCAGTGTATATATTTCCATTGATATACAGTTAGCTGTGTAGATATTTGCATGGTCATACAGATGGCGGTGTAGATATTTCCATGTTCGTACAGATAGCGGTGTAGATATTTCCATGTTCATACAGATAGCGGTGTAGATATTTCCATGTTCATACAGCTAACAGTGTAGATATTTCCATGTTCATACAGATAGCGGTGTAGATATTTCCATGTTCATACAGATAGCGGTGTAGATATTTCCATTTTCATACAGATAACGGTGTAGATATTTCCATGTTCATACAGATAGCGGTGTAGATATTTCCATGTTCATACAAATAGCGGTGTAGATATTTCCATGTTCATACAGTTAGCTGTGTAGATATTTCCATGTTCATACAGATAGCTGTGTAGATATTTACATGTTCATACAGATGGCGGTGTAGTTATTTCCATGTTCATACAGATGGCGGTGTAGATATTTCCATGTTCATACAGATAGCGGTGTAGATATTTCCATGTTCATACAGATAGCGGTGTTGATATTTCCATGTTCATACAAATAGCGGTGTAGATATTTCCATGTTCATACAGTTAGCTGTGTAGATATTTACACGTTCATACAGATGGCGGTGTAGATATTTACATTTTCATACAGATGGCGGTGTAGATATTTCCATGTTCGTATGGATGGCAGTGTAGATATTTCCATGTTCATACTGGTGGCGGTGTAGATATTTCCATGTTTATACAGATAGCAGTGTAGTTATTTCCGTGTTTATAGAGATAGCTGTGTATATATTTCCATTGATATACAGATAGCTGTGTAGATATTTGCATGTTCATACAGATAGCGGAGTAGATATTTCCATGTTTGTACAGAGAGCGGTGTAGATATTTCCATGTTCATACAGATAGCGGTGTAGATATTTCCATTTTCATACAGATAACGGTGTAGATATTTCCATGTTCATACAGATAGCGGTGTAGATATTTCCATGTTCATACAGATAGCGGTGTAGATATTTCCATTTTCATACAGATAACGGTGTAGATATTTCCATGTTCATACAGATAGCGGTGTAGATATTTCCATGTTCATACAAATAGCGGTGTAGATATTTCCATGTTCATACAGTTAGCTGTGTAGATATTTCCATGTTCATACAGATAGCTGTGTAGATATTTACATGTTCATACAGATGGCGGTGTAGTTATTTCCATGTTCATACAGATGGCGGTGTAGATATTTCCATGTTCATACAGATAGCGGTGTAGATATTTCCATGTTCATACAGATAGCGGTGTTGATATTTCCATGTTCATACAAATAGCGGTGTAGATATTTCCATGTTCATACAGTTAGCTGTGTAGATATTTCCATGTTCATACAGATGGCGGTGTAGACATTTCCATGTTCATACATTTAGCGGTGTAGATATTTCCATGTTCATACAGATGGCGGTGAAGATATTTCCATGTTCATACAGATGGCGGTGTAGATATTTCCATGTTTAAACGGATGGCAGTGTAGATATTTAAATGTTCCTACAGGTGGCGGTGTAGATATTTCCATGTTTATACAGATAGCGGTATAGATATTTCCATGTTTATACAGATGGTGGTGTAGATATTTCCATGTTTATAGAGATGGCGGTCTAGATATTTCCATGTTTACAGAGATAGTGGTGTAGTTATTTCCAAGTTTATAGTGACAGCGTTGTAGATATTTCCATGTTTATACAGATAGCGGTGAAGATATTTCCATGTTTATACAGATAGCGGTGTAGATATTTCCATGTTTATACAGATAGCAGTGTAGATAAGTCCATGTTTATAGAGATAGTGGTGTAGATAATTTCAATTTTATACAGAGAGCAGTGTAGATATTTCCAAGTTCATACAGATAGCGGTGTAGACATTTCCATGTTTACACAGATGGCGGTGTAGACATTTCCATGTTTACACAGATAGCGGTGTGGATATTTCCATGTTTATGCAGATAGCAGTGTAGATATTTCCATGTTTATACAGATAGCGGTGCGGATATTTCCATGTTTATACAGATAGTTGGGCAGATATTTCCATGTTTATACAGATAGCGGTGTAGATATTTCCATCTTAATACAGATGGCGGTGTAGATATGTCCATGTTTGCACAGGTGGCGGTGTAGATATTTCCGTGTTCATACAGATGGCGGTGTAGATATTTCGAAGTTTATAGAGATAGCGCTGTAGTTATTTCCATATTTATAGAGAAATCTGTGTAGATATTTCCATGTATATTCAGATAGCTGTGTAGATATTTCCATGTTCATGCAGAGAGCGGTGTAGATACTTCCATGTTCATCCAGATGCCGGTGTACATATATCCATGTTCATACAGATGGCGGTGAAGATATTTCCATGTTCATACAGATGGTGGTGTAGATATTTCCATGTTCATACAAATGGCGGTGTAGATATTTCCATGTTCATAGAGATGGCGGTGTAGATATTTCCATGTTCATACAAATGGCGGTGTAGATATTTCCATCTTCATAGTGATGGCGGTGTAGATATTTCCATATTTATACAGATAGCAGTGTAGTTATTTCAATGTTTATAGAGATAGCAGTGTAGATATTTCCATTGATATACAGATAGCTGTGTAGATATTTGCATGTTCATACAGATAGCGGTGTAGATATTTCCATGTTCATACAGATAGCGGTGTAGATATTTCCATGTTCATACAGATAGCAGTGTAGATATTTCCATGTTCATACAGATAGCGGTGTAGATATTTCCATGTTCATACCAATAGCAGTGTAGACATTTCCATGCTCATACAGTTAGCGGTGTAGATATTTACACGTTCATACAGATGGCGGTGTAGATATTTACATTTTCATACAGATGGCGGTGTAGATATTTCCATGTTCGTAGGGATGGCAGTGTAGATATTTCCATGTTCATACAGGTGGCGGTGTAGATATTTCCATGTTTATACAGATAGCAGTGTAGTTATTTCCGTGTTTATAGAGATAGCAGTGTATATATTTCCATTGATATACAGATAGCTGTGTAGATATTTGCAAGGTCATACAGATAGCGGTGTAGATATTTCCATGTCCATACAGATAGCGGTGTAGATATTTCCATGTTCATACAGATAGCAGTGTAGATATTTCCTTGTTCATACAGATAACGGTGTAGATATTTCCATGTTCATACAGATAGCGGTGTAGATATTTCCATGTTCATACAGATGGCGGTGAAGATATTTACATGTTCATACAGATGGCGGTATACATATATCCATGTTCGTACAGATGGCGGTGTAGATATTTCCATGTTCATAGAGATGGCGGTGTAGATATTTCCATGTTTATGCAGATAGCGGTATAGATATTTCCATGTTTATACAGATGGTGGTGTAGGTATTTCCATGTTTATAGAGATGGAAGTCTAGATATTTCCATGTTTACAGAGAAAGTGGTGTAGTTATTTCCAAGTTTATAGAGACAGCGTTGTAGATATTTCCATGTTTATACAGATAGCTGTGAAGATATTTCCATGTTTATACAGATAGCGGTGTAAATATTTCCATGTTTATACAGATAGCAGTGTAGATATTTCCATGTTTATAGAGATAGTGGTGTAGATAATTTCAATTTTATACAGAGAGCAGTGTAGATATTTCCAAGTTCATACAGATAGCGGTGTAGATATTTCCGCGTTTATAGAGATGGCGGTGTAGATATTTCCATGTTCATACAGATGGCGGTGTAGATATTTCCATGTTTATAGGGATGGCTGTGTAGATATTTTCATGTTTACACAGATGGCGGTGTAGATATTTCCATGTTTACACAGATAGCGGTGTAGACATTTCCATGTTTACAGAGATAACAGTGTGGATATTTCCATGTTTATGCAGATAGCAGTGTAGATATTTCCATGTTCATACAGGTGGCGGTGTAGATATTTCCATGTTTATACAGATAGCAGTGTAGTTATTTCCATGTTTATAGAGATAGCAGTGTAGATATTTCCATTGATATACAGATAGCTATGTAGATATTTGCATGTTCATACAGATAGCGGTGTAGATATTTCCATGTTCGTATAGATAGCAGTGTAGATATTTCCATGTTCGTACAGATAGCGGTGTAGATATTTCCATGTTCATACAGATAACGGTGTAGATATTTCCATGTTCATACAGATAGCGGTGTAGATATTTCCATGTTCATACAGTTAGCGGTGTAGATATTTCCATGTTCATATAGATGGCGGTGTAGATATTTACATGTTCATACAGATGGCGGTGTAGATATTTCCATGTTCGTACAGATGGCGGTGTAGATATTTCCATGTTCATAGAGATGGCGGTGTAGATATTTCCATGTTTATACAGATAGCAGTGTAGATATTTCCATGTTTATAGAGATGGCGGTCTAGATATTTCCATGTTTACAGAGATAGTGGTGTATTTATTTCCAAGTTTATAGAGACAGCGTTGTAGATATTTCCATGTTTATACAGATAGCGGTGAAAATATTTCCATGTTTATGCAGATATCGGTGTAGATATTTCCATGTTTATACAGATAGCAGTGTAGATATTTCCATGTTTATAGAGATAGTGGTGTAGATAATTTCAATTTTATACAGAGAGCAGTGTAGGTATTTCCAAGTTCATACAGATAGCGGATTAGATATTTCCACGTTTAAAGAGATGGCGGTGTAGATATTTCCATGTTCATACAGAGGACGGTGTAGATATTTCCATGTTTATAGGGATGGCGGTGTAGATATTTTTATGTTTACACAAATGGCAGTGTAGATATTTCCATGTTTACACAGATAGCGGTGTAGACATTTCCATGCCTACACAGAGAGCGGTGTGGATATTTCCATGTTTATGCAGATTGCAGTGTAGATATTTCCATGTTTATACAGATAGCGGTGCGGATATTTCCATGTTTATTCAGATAGCGGTGTGGATATTTCCATGTTTATACAGATATTTGGGCAGATATTTCCATGTTTATACAGAAAGCGGTGTAGATATTTCCATCTTAATACAGATGGCGGTGTAGATATTTCCATGTTCGTAAAGATGGCGGTGTAGATATTTCTATGTTCATACAGATGGCGGTGTAGATATTTCGAAGTTTATAGAGATAGCGCTGTAGTTATTTCCATATTTATAGAGAAATCTGTGTAGATATTTCCATGTATATTCAGATAGCTGTGTAGATATATCCATGTTCATGCTGATAGCGGTGTAGATATTTCCATGTTCATCCAGATGCCGGTGTACATATATCCATGTTCATACAGATGGCGGTGAAGATATTTCCATGTTCATACAGATGGCGGTGTAGGTATTTCCATGTTCCTACAAATGGCGGTGTAGATATTTCCATGTTCATAGAGATGGCGGTGTAGATAGTTCCAGGTTCATACAAATGGCGGTGTAGATATTTCCATATTCATAGAGATGGCGGTGTAGATATTTCCATGTTTATACAGATAGCAGTGTAGTTATTTCCATGTTAATAGAGATACCAGTGTGGATATTTCCATTGATATACAGACAGCTGTGTAGATATTTGCATATTCATACAGATAGCGGTGTAGATATTTCCATGTTCATAGAGATGGCGGTGAAGCTATTTCCATGTTCATACAGATAGCGTTGTAGACATTTCCATCTTCATACAGATAGCGGTGTAGATATTTCCATGTTCATACAGATAGCGGTGTAGATATTTCCATGTTCATACCAATAGCGGTGTAGACATTTCCATGTTCATACAGTTAGCGGTGTAGATATTTCCATGTTTATACAGATGGTGGTGTAGATATTTACATGTTCATGCAGATGGCGGTGTAGATATTTCCATGTTCATAGAGATGGCGGTGTAGATAGTTCCATGTTTATGCAGATAGCGGTGAAGATATTTCCATGTTTATACAGATAGCGGTGTAGATATTTCCATGTTTATACAGATAGCGGTGTAGATATTTCCATCTTAATAGAGATGGCGGTGTAGATATGTCCATGTTCGTACAGATGGCGGTGTAGATATTTCCATGTTTATACAGATAGCGGTGTAGATATTTCCATGTTAATACAGATGGCGGTGTAGATAAGTCCATGTTCGTACAGATGGCGGTGTAGATATTTCCATGTTCATACAGATGACGGTGTAGATATTTCGAAGTTTATGGAGATAGCGCTGTAGATATTTCCATATTTATAGAGAAATCTGTGTAGATATTTCCATGTATATTCAGATAGCTGTGTAGATATTTCCATGTTCATGCAGATAGCGGTGTAGATATTTCCATGTTCATCCAGATGCTGGTGTACATATATCCATGTTCATACAGATGGCGGTGAAGATATTTCCATGCTCATACAGATGGCGGTGTAGGTATTTCCATGTTCATACAAATGGCGGTGTAGTTACTTCCATGTTCATAGAGATGGCGGTGTAGATATTTCCAGGTTCATACAAATGGCGGTGTGGATATTTCCATGTTCACAGAGATGGCGGTGAAGATATTTCCATGTTTATACAGATAGCAGTGTAGTTATTTCCATGTTTATAGAGATACCAGTGTGGATATTTCCATTGATATACAGATAGCTGTGTAGATATTTGCATGTTCATACAGATAGCGGTGTAGGTATTTCCATGTTCATACAGATAGCGGTGTAGATATTTCCATGTTCATACAGATTGCGGTTTAGATATTTCCATGTTCATACAGATAGCGGTGTGAATATTTCCATGTTCATACAGATGGCGGTGTTGATATTTCCATGTTCATACAGAGGACGGTGTAGATATTTCCATGTTTATAGGGATGGCGGTGTAGATATTTTCATGTTTACACAGATGGCGGTGTAGATATTTCCATGTTGACACGGATAGCGGTGTAGACATTTCCATATTTACACAGATAGCGGTGTGGATATTTCCAGGTTTATACAGATAGCAGTGTAGATATTTCCATGTTTATTCAGATAGTGGTGCGGATATTTCCATGTTTATACAGATAGTTGGGCAGATATTTCCATGTTTATACAGATAGCGGTGTAGATATTTCCATCTTAATACAGATGGCGGTGTAGATATGTCCATGTTCGTACAGATGGCGGTGTAGATATTTGCATGTTCATACAGATGGCGGCATAGATATTTCGAAGTTTATAGAGATAGCGATGTAGTTATTTCCATATTTATAGAGAAATCTGGGTAGATATTTCCATGTATATTCAGATAGCTGTGTAGATATTTCCATGTTCATGCAGATTACGGTGTAGATATTTCCATGTTTATCCAGATGCCGGTGTACATATATCCATGTTCATACAGATGGCGGTGAAGATATTTCCATGTTCATACAGATGTCCGTGTAGGAAATTCCAAGTTCATACAAATGGCGGTGTAGATATTTCCATGTTCATAGAGATGGCGGTGTAGATATTTCCAGGTTCATACAAATGGCGGTGTAGATATTTCCATGTTCATAGAGATGGCGGTGTAGATATTTCCATGTTTATACAGATAGCAGTGTAGTTATTTCAATGTTTATAGAGATACCGGTGTGGATATTTCCATTGATATACAGATAGCTGTGTAGATATTTGCATGTTCGTACACATAGCGGTGTAGATATTTCCATGTTCATACAGATAGCGGTGTAGATATTTCCATGTTCATACAGATAGCGGTGTAGTTATTTCCATGTTAATACAGATAGCGGTGTAGATATTTCCATGTTCATACAGATAGCGGTGTAGATATTTCCATGTTCATACAGTTAGCGGTGTAGATATTTCCATGTTCATACAGATGGCGGTGAAGATATTTACATGTTGATACAGATGGCGGTGTAGATATTTCCATGTTCATACAGATAGCGGTGTAGATATTTCCATGTTCATACAGATGGCGGTGTAGATATTACCATGTTCATCCAGATGCCGGTGTACATATATCCATGTTCATACAGATGGCGGTGAAGATATTTCCATGTTCATACACATGGTGGTGTAGATATTTCTATGTTCATACAAATGGTGGTGTAGATATTTCCATGTTCATAGAGATGGCGGTGTAGATAATTCCATGTTCATACAAATGGCGGTGTAGATATTTCCATATTCATAGAGATGGCGGTGTAGATATTTCCATATTTATACAGATAGCATTGTAGTTATTTCCATGTTTATAGGGATAGCAGTGTAGATATTTTCATTGATATACAGATAGCTGTGTAGATATTTGCATGTTCATACAGATAGCGGTCTAGATATTTCCATGTTCATACAGATAGCGGTGTAGATATTTGCATGTTCATACAGATAGCGGTGTAGATATTTCCATGTTCATACAGATAGTGGTGTAGATATTTCCATGCTCATACAGATAGCGGTGTAGGTATTTCCATGTTCATACAGTTAGCGGTGTAGGTATTTCCATGTTCATACAGATGGCGGTGTAGATATTTACAAGTTCATACAGATGGCGGTGTAGATATTTACATGTTCATACAGATGGCGGTGTAGATATTTCCATGTTTATAGGGATGGCGGTGTAGATATTTTCATGTTTACACAGATGGCGGTGTAGATATTTCCATGTTGACACGGATAGCGGTGTAGACATTTCCATGTTTACACAGATAGCGGTGTGGATATTTCCAGGTTTATACAGATAGCAGTGTAGATATTTCCATGTTTATGCAGATAGCGGTGCGGATATTTCCATGTTTATTCAGATAGCGGTGCGGATATTTTCATGTTTATACAGATAGCGGTGTAGATATTTCCATCTTAATACAGATGGCAGAGTAGATATGTCCATGTTCGTACAGATGGCGGTGTAGATATTTCCATGTTCATACAGATGGCGGTGTAGATATTTCGAAGTTTATAGAGATAGCGCAGTAGTTATTTCCATATTTATAGAGAAATCGGTGTAGATATTTCCATGTATATTCAGATAGCTGTGTAGATACTTCCATGTTCATGCAGATAGCGGTGTAGATATTTCCATGTTCATCCAGATGCCGGTGTACATATATCCATGTTCATACAGATGGCGGTGAAGATATTTCCATGTTCATAAAAATGGTGGTGTAGATATTTCCATGTTGATACAAATGGCGGTGTAGATATTTCCATGTTCATAGAGATGGCGGTGTAGATATTTCCATGTTCATACAAATGGCGGTGTAGATATTTACATCTTCATAGAGATGGCGGTGTAGATATTTCCATATTTATACAGATAGCAGTGGAGTTATTTCCATGTTTATAGAGATAGCAGTGTAGATATTTCCATTGATATACAGATAGCTGTGTAGATATTTGCATGTTCATACAGATAGCGGTGTAGATATTTCCATTTTCATACAGATAGCTGTGTAGGTATTTCCATGTTCATACAGATAGCGGTGTAGATATTTCCATGTACATACAGATGGCGGTGTAGATATTTACATGTTCATACAGATGGTGTTGTAGATAATTACATGTTCATACAGATGGCGGTGTAGATATTTCCATGTTCATACCAATAGCGGTGTAGGTATTTCCATGTTGATACAGTTAGCGGTGTAGATATTTCCATGTTCATACAGATGGCGTTGTAGATATTTACATGTTCATACAGATGGCGGTGTAGATATTTCCATGTTCGTACGGATGGCAGTGTAGATATTTCCATGTTCATACAGGTGGCGGTGTTGATATTTCCACGTTTATACAGATAGCAGTGTAGTTATTTCCATGTTTATAGAGACAGCTGTGTAGATATTTCCATTGATATACAGATAGCTGTGTAGATATTTGCATGTTCATACAGTTAGCGGTGTTCATATTTCCATGTTCATACAGATGGCGGTGTAGATATTTACATGTTCATACAGATGGCGGTATAGATATTTCCATGTTCGTAGAGATGGCGGTGTAGATATTTCCATGTTCATAGAGATGGCGGTGTAGATATTTCCATGTTTATGCAGATAGCGGTATAGATATTTCCATGTTTATACAGATGGTGGTGTAGATATTTCCATGTTTATAGAGATGGCGGTGTAGATATTTCCAGGTTTACAGAGATAGTGGTGTAGTTATTTCCAAGTTTATAGAGACAGCGTTGTAGATATTTCCATGTTTATACAGATAGCGGTGAAGATATTTCCATGTTTATACAGATAGAGGTGTATATATTTCCATGTTTATACTGATAGCAGTGTAGATATTTCCATGTTTATAGAGTTAGTGGTGTAGATAATTTCAATTTCATACAGAGAGCAGTGTACATATTTCCAAGTTCATACAGATAGCGGTGTAGATATTTCCACTTTTATAGAGATGGCGGTGTAGATATTTGCATGTTCATACAGAGGACAGTGTAGATATTTCCATGTTTAAAGGGATGGCGGTGTAGATATTTTCATGTTTAAACAGATGGCGTTGTAGATATTTCCATGTTTACACAGATAGCGTTGTAGACATTTCCATGTTTACACAGATAGCGGTGTGGATATTTCCATGTTTATGCAGATAGCAGTGTAGATATTTCCATGTATATACAGATAGCGGTGTAGATATTTCCATGTTCATACAGTTAGCGGTGTAGATATTTCCATGTTCATACAGATGGCCGTGAAGATATTTACATGTTGATACAGATGGCGGTGTAGATATTTCCATGTTCATACAGATAGCGGTGTAGATATTTCCATGTTCATGCAGATGGCAGTGTAGGTATTTCCATGTTCATACAAATGGCGGTGTAGTTACTTCCATGTTCATAGAGATGGAGGTGTAGATATTTCCAGGTTCATACAAATGGCGGTGTAGATATTTCCATGTTCACAGAGATGGCGGTGTAGATATTTCCATGTTTATACAGATTGCAGTGTAGATATTTCCATGTTTATAGAGATACCAGTGTGGATATTTCCATTGATATACAGATAGCTGTGTAGATATTTGCATGTTCATACAGATAGCGGTGTAGGTATTTCCATGTTCATACAGATAGCGGTGTAGATATTTCCATGTTCATACAGATAGCGGTGTAGATATTTCCATGTTCATACAGATAGCGGTGTGGATATTTCCATGTTCATACAGATGGCGGTGTTGATATTTCCATGTTCATACAGAGGACGGTGTAGATATTTCCATGTTTATAGGGATGGCGGTGTAGATATTTTCATGTTTACACAGATGGCGGTGTAGATATTTCCATGTTTACAGAGATAGTGGTGTAGTTATTTCCAAGTTTATAGAGACAGCGTTGTAGATATTTCCATGTTTATACAGATAGCGGTGAAGATATTTCCATGTTTATACAGATAGCGGTGTAGATATTTCCATGTTTATGCTGATAGCAGTGTAGATATTTCCATGTTTATAGAGATAGTGGTGTAGATAATTTCAATTTCATACAGAGTGCAGTGTAGATATTTCCAAGTTCATACAGATAGCGGTGTAGATATTTCCACGTTTATAGAGATGGCGGTGTAGATATTTCCATGTTCCTACAGAGGATGGTGTAGATATTTCCATGTTTATAGGGATGGCGGTGTAGATATTTTCATGTTTACACAGATGGCGTTGTAGATATTTCCATGTTTACACAGATAGCGGTGTAGACATTTCCATGTTTACACAGATAGCGGTGTGGATATTTCCATGTTTATGCAGATAGCAGTGTAGATATTTCCATGTATATACAGATAGCGGTGCGGATATTTCCATGTTTATTCAGCTAGCGGTGCGGATATTTCCATGTTTATACAGATAGTTGGGCAGATATTTCCATGTTTATACAGATAGCGGTGTAGATATTTCCATCTTAATACAGATGGCGGTGTAGATATGTCCATGTTCGTACAGATGGCCGTGTAGATATTTGCATGTTCATACAGATGGCGGTGTAGATATTTCGAAGTTTATAGAGATAGCGATGTAGTTATTTCCTTATTTATAGAGAAATCTGTGCAGATATTTCCATGTATATTCAGATAGCTGTGTAGATATTTCCATGTTCATGCAGATTACGGTGCAGATATTTCCATGTTCATCCAGATGCCGGTGTACATATACCCATGTTCATACAGATGGCGGAGAAGATATTTCCATGTTCATACAGATGGCGGTGTAGGTATTTCCAAGTTCATTCAAATGGCGGTGTAGATATTTCCATGTTCATAGAGATAGCGGTGTAGATATTTCCAGGTTCATACAAATGACGGTGTAGATATTTCCATCTTCATAGAGATGGCGGTGTAGATACTTCCATGTTTATACAGATAGCAGTGTAGTTATTTCCATGTTCATAGAGATACCAGTGTGGATATTTCCATTGGTGTACAGATAGCTGTGTAGATATTTGCATGTTCATACAGATAGCGGTGTAGATATTTCCATGTTCATACAGATAGCGGTGTAGATATTTCCATGTTCATACCAATAGCAGAGTAGACATTTCCATGTTCATACATTGAGCGGTGTAGATATTTCCATGTTCATTCAGATGGCGGTGAAGATATTTACATGTTCATACAGATAGCGGTGTAGATATTTACATGTTCATACAGATAGCGGTGTAGATATTTCCATGTTCATACCAATAGCAGAGTAGACATTTCCATGTTCATACATTGAGCGGTGTAGATATTTCCATGTTCATTCAGATGGCGGTGAAGATATTTACATGTTCATACAGATGGCGGTGTAGATATTTCCATGTTTGTACGGATGGCAGTGTAGATATTTCCATGTTCATACAGGTGGCGGTGTAGATATTTCCATGTTTATACAGATAGCAGTGTAGTTATTTCCATGTTAATAGAGATAGCTGTGTAGATATTTCCATTGATATACTGATAGCTGTGTAGATATTTGCATGTTCATAGAGATAGCGGTGTAGATATTTCCATGTTCATACAGATGGCGGTATAGATATTTCAATGTTCGTACAGATGGCGGTGTAGATATTTCCATATTCATAGAGATGGCGGTGTAGATTTTTCCATGTTTATGCAGATAGCGGTATAGATATTTCCATGTTTATACACATGCTGGTGTAGATATTTCCATGTTGATAGAGATGGCGGTCTAGATATTTCCATGTTTACAGAGATAGTGGTGTAGTTATTTCCAAGTTTATAGAGACAGCGTTGTAGATATTTCCATGTTTATACAGATAGCGGTGAGGTTATTTCCATGTTTATACAGATAGCGGTGTAGATATTTCCTTGTTCGTACAGATAGCGGTGTAGATATTTCCATGTTCATATAGATAGCGGTGTAGATATTTCCATGTACTTACAGATAACGGTGTAGATATTTCCATGTTCATACAGATAGTGGTGTAGATGTTTCCATGTTCATACAGTTAGCGGTGTAGATATTTCCATGTTCATACAGATGGCGGTGTAGATATTTACATGTTCATAAAGATGGCGGTATAGATATTTCCATGTTCGTACAGATGGCGGTGTAGATATTTCCATGTACATATAGATGGCGGTGTAGATATTTCCATGTTTTTGCAGATAGCGGTGTAGATATTTCCATGTTTATACAGATGATGGTGTAGATATTTCCATGTTTATAGAGAAGGAGGTCTAGATATTTCCATGTTTACAGAGATAGTGGTGTAGTTATTTCTAAGTTTATAGAGACAGCGTTGTAGATATTTCCATGTTTATACAGATAGGTATGAAGATATTTCCATGTTTATACAGATAGCGGTGTAGATATTTCCATGTTTATACAGATAGCAGTGTAGATATTTCCATGTTTATAGAGATAGTGGTGTAGATAATTTCAATTTCATACAGACGGCAGTGTAGATATTTCCAAGTTCATACAGATAGCTATGTAGATATTTCCACGTTTATAGACATGGCGGTGTAGATATTTCCATGTTCATACAGACGGCGGGGTAGATATTTCCATGTTTATAGGGATGGCGGCGTAGATATTTTCATGTTTACACAGATGGCGGGGTAGACATTTCCATGTTTACTCAGATAGCGGTGTGGATATTTCCATGTTTATGCAGATAGCAGTGTAGATATTTCCATGTTTATACAGATAGCGGTGCGGATATTTCCATGTTTATACAGATAGTTGGGCAGATATTTCCCTGTTTATACAGATAGCGGTGTAGATATTTCCATCTTAATACAGATGGCGGTGGAGATATGTCCATGTTTGTACAGATGGCGGTGTAGATATTTCCATGTTCATACAGATGGCGGTGTAGATATTTCGAAGTTTATAGAGATAGCATTGTAGTTATTTCCGTATTTATAGAGAAATCTGTGTAGATATTTCCATGTATATTCAGATTGCTGTGTAGATATTTCCATGTTCATGCAGATAGCGGTGTAGATATTTCCATGTTCATCGAGATGCCGGTGTACATATATCCATGTTCATACAGACGTCGGTGAAGATATTTCCATGTTCATACAGATGGTGGTGTAGATATTTCCATGTTCATACAAATGGCGGTATAGATATTTCCATGTTCATAGAGATGGCGGTGTAGATAATTCCATGTTCATACAAATGGCGGTGTAGATATTTCCATGATCATAGAGATGGCGGTGTAGATATTTCCATATTTATGCAGATAGCTGTGTAGTTATTTCCATGTTTATTGGGATAGCAGTGTAGATATTTTCATTGATATACAGATAGCTGTGTAGATATTTGCATGTTCATACAGATAGCGGTCTAGATATTTCCATGTTCATACAGATAGCGGTGTAGATATTTCCATGTTCATACAGATAGCGGTGTAGATATTTCCAACTTCATACAGATAGCTGTGTAGATATTTCCATGTTCATACAGATAGCGGTGTAGATATTTCCATGTTCATACTGTTAGCGGTGTAGATATTTCCATGTTCATACAGATGGCGGTGTAGATATTTACATGTTCATGCAGATGGCGGTGTAGATATTTCCATGTTCATACAGATAGTGGTGTAGATATTTCCATGTTCATACAGATAGCGGTGTAGATATTTCTATGTTCATACAGATGGCGGTGTAGTTATTTCCATGTTCATACCAATAGCGGTGTAGATATTTCCATGTTCATACAGTTAGCGGTGTAGATATTTCCATGTTCATTCAGATGGCGGTGTAGATATTTCCATGTTTGTACAGATAGCAGTGTAGTTATTTCCATGTTTATAGAGATACCATTGTGGATATTTCCATTGATATACAGATAGCTGTGTAGATATTTGCATGTTCATACAGATAGCGGTGTAGATATTTCCATATTCATACAGATAGCGGTGTAGATATTTCCATGTTCATTCAGATAGCGGTGTAGATATTTCCATGTTCATACAGATAGCGGTGTAGATATTTCCATGTTCATACCTATAGCGGTGTAGATATTTCCATGCTCATACCAATAGCGGTGTAGACATTTCCATGTTCATACAGTTAGCGGTGTAGATATTTCCATGTTCATACAGATGGCGGTTTAGATATTTACATGTTCATACAGATGGCGGTGTAGATATTTCCATGTTCGTACGGATGGCAGTGTAGATATTTCCATGTTCATACAGGTGGCTGTGTAGATATTTCCATGTTTATACAGATAGCAGTGTAGTTATTTCCATGTTTATAGAGATAGCAGTGTATATATTTCCATTGATATACAGATAGCTGTGTAGATATTTGCATGGTCATACAGATAGCGGTGTAGATATTTCCATGTTCGTACAGATAGCGGTGTAGATATTTCCATGTTCATACAGATAGCGGTGTAGATATTTCCATGTTCATACAGATAACGGTGTAGATATTTCCACGTTCATACAGATAGCGGTGTAGATATTTCCATGTTCCTACAGTTAGCGGTGTAGATATTTCCATGTTCATACAGATGGCGGTGTAGATATTTACATGTTCATACAGATGGCGGTATAGATATTTAAATGTTCGTACAGATGGCGGTGTAGGTATTTCCATGTTCATAGAGATGGCGGTGTAGATATTTCAATGTTTATGCAGATAGCGGTATAGATATTTCCATGTTTATACAGATGGTGGTGTAGATATTTCCATGTTTATAGAGATGGCGGTCTAGATATTTCCATGTTTACTGAGATAGCGGTGTAGTTATTTCGAAGTTTATAGAGACAGCGTTGTAGATATTTCCATGTGTATACAGATAGCAGTGAAGATATTTCCATGTTTATACACATAGCGGTGTAGATATTTCCATGTTTATACAGATAGCAGTGTAGATATTTCCATGTTTATAGAGATAGTGGTGTAGATAATTTCAATTTTATACAGAGAGTAGTGTAGATATCTCCAAGTTCATACAGATAGCGGTGTAGATATTTCCACGTTTATAGAGATGGCGGAGTAGATATTTCCATGTTCATACAGAGGACGGTGTAGATATTTCCATGTTTATAGGGATGGCGGTGTAGATATTTTCATGTTCACACAGATGGCGGTGTAGATATTTCCATGTTTACACAGATAGCGGTGTAGATATTTCCATGTTCATACAGATAGCGGTGTAGATATTTCCATGTTCATACAGATAGCGGTGTAGATATTTCCATGTTCATACAGATAGCGGTGTAGATATTTCCATGTTCATACAGATGGCGGTGTAGATATTTCCATGTTCATACAGATAGTGGTGTAGATATTTCCATGCTCATACAGATAGCGGTGTAGATATTTCCATGTTCATACAGTTAGCGGTGTAGGTATTTCCATGTTCATACAGATGGCGGTGTAGATATTTACAAGTTCATACAGATGGCGGTGTAGATATTTACATGTTTATACAGATGGCGGTGTAGATATTTTCATGTTTATACAGATAGCGGTGTAGATATTTCCATGTTCATACAGATAGCCGTGTAGATATTTCCATGTTCATACCAATTGCGGTGTAGATATTTCCATGTTGATACAGTTAGCGGTGTAGATATTTCCATGTTCATACAGATAGCGGTGTAGATATTTCCATGTACTTACAGATAACGGTGTAGATATTTCCATGTTCCTACAGATAGTGGTGTAGATATTTCCATGTTCATACAGTTAGCGGTGTAGATATTTCCATGTTCATACAGATGGCGGTGTAGATATTTACATGTTCATAAAGATGGCGGTATAGATATTTCCATGTTCGTACAGATGGCGGTGTAGATATTTCCATGTACATAGAGATGGCGGTGTAGATATTTCCATGTTTTTGCAGATAGCGGTGTAGATATTTCCATGTTTATACTGATGGTGGTGTAGATATTTCCATGTTTATAGAGAAGGAGGTCTAGTTATTTCCATGTTTACAGAGATAGTGGTGTAGTTATTTCTAAGTTTATAGAGACAGCGTTGTAGATATTTCCATGTTTATACAGATAGGTATGAAGATATTTCCATGTTTATACAGATAGCGGTGTAGATATTTCCATGTTTATACAGATAGCAGTGTAGATATTTCCATGTTTATAGAGATAGTGGTGTAGATAATTTCAATTTCATACAGACGGCAGTGTAGATATTTCCAAGTTCATACAGATAGCTATGTAGATATTTCCACGTTTATAGACATGGCGGTGTAGATATTTCCATGTTCATACAGACGGCGGGGTAGATATTTCCATGTTTATAGGGATGGCGGCGTAGATATTTTCATGTTTACACAGATGGCGGGGTAGACATTTCCATGTTTACTCAGATAGCGGTGTGGATATTTCCATGTTTATGCAGATAGCAGTGTAGATATTTCCATGTTTATACAGATAGCGGTGCGGATATTTCCATGTTTATACAGATAGTTGGGCAGATATTTCCATGTTTATACAGATAGCGGTGTAGATATTTCCATCTTAATACAGATGGCGGTGGTGATATGTCCATGTTTGTACAGGTGGCGGTGTAGATATTTCCATGTTCATACAGATGGCTGTGTAGATATTTCGAAGTTTATAGAGATAGCATTGTAGTTATTTCCATATTTATAGAGAAATCTGTGTAGATATTTCCATGTATATTCAGATTGCTGTGTAGATATTTCCATGTTCATGCAGATAGCGGTGTAGATATTTCCATGTTCATCGAGATGCCGGTGTACATATATCCATGTTCATACAGACGTCGGTGAAGATATTTCCATGTTCATACAGATGGTGGTGTAGATATTTCCATGTTCATACAAATGGCGGTATAGATATTTCCATGTTCATAGAGATGGCGGTGTAGATAATTCCATGTTCATACAAATGGCGGTGTAGATATTTCCATGATCATAGAGATGGCGGTGTAGATATTTCCATATTTATGCAGATAGCTGTGTAGTTATTTCCATGTTTATAGGGATAGCAGTGTAGATATTTTCATTGATATACAGATAGCTGTGTAGATATTTGCATGTTCATACAGATAGCGGTCTAGATATTTCCATGTTCATACAGATAGTGGTGTAGATATTTCCATGTTCATACAGATAGCGGTGTAGATATTTCCAACTTCATACAGATATCTGTGTAGATATTTCCATGTTCATACAGATAGCGGTGTAGATATTTCCATGTTCATACTGTTAGCGGTGTAGATATTTCCATGTTCATACAGATGGCGGTGTAGATATTTACATGTTCATGCAGATGGCGGTGTAGATATTTCCATGTTCATACAGATAGCGGTGTAGATATTTCCATGTTCATACAGATAGCGGTGTAGATATTTCTATGTTCATACCGATAGCGGTGTAGATATTTCCATATTCATACAGTTAGCGGTGTAGATATTTCCATTTTCATGCAGACGGCGGTGTATTTACATCTTCATACAGATGACGGTGTAGATATTTCCATGTTCGTACGGATGGCAGTGTAGATATTTCCATGTTCATACAGGTGGCGGTGTAGGTATTTCCATGTTTATACAGATAGCAGTGTAGTTATTTCCATGTTTATAGAGACAGCTGTGTAGATATTTCAATTGATATACAGATAGCTGTGTAGATATTTGCATGTTCATACAGATAGTGGTGTAGATATTTCCATGTTCATACAGATAGCGGTGTAGATATTTCCATGTTCATACACTTAGCGGTGTAGATATTTCCATGTTCATACAGATGGCGGTGTAGATATTTACATGTTCATACAGATGGCGGTATAGATATTTCCATGTTCGTACAGATGGCGGTGTAGATATTTCCATGTTCATAGAGATGGCGGTGTAGATATTTCCATGTTTATGCAGATAGCGGTATAGATATTTCCATGTTTATACAGATGGTGGTGTAGATATTTCCATGTTTATAGAGATGGCGGTGTAGGTATTTCCAGGTTTACAGAGATAGTGGTGTAGATATTTCCAAGTTTATAGAGACAGCGTTGTAGATATTTCCATGTTTATACAGATGGTGGTGTAGATATTTCCATGTTTATACAGATAGCGGTGTATATATTTCCATGTTTATACTGATAGCAGTGTAGATATTTCCATGTTTATAGAGATAGTGGTGTAGATAATTTCAATTTCATACAGAGAGCAGTGTACATATTTCCAAGTTCATACAGATAGCGGTGTAGATATTTCCACGTTTATAGAGATGGCGGTGTAGATATTTGCATGTTCATACAGAGGACGGTGTAGATATTTCCATGTTTATAGGGATGGCGGTGTAGATATTTTCATGTTTACACAGATGGCGTTGTAGATATTTCCATGTTTACACAGATAGCGTTGTAGACATTTCCATGTTTACACAGATAGCGGTGTGGATATTTCCATGTTTATGCAGATAGCAGTGTAGGTATTTCCATGTATATAGAGATAGCGGTGCGGATATTTCCATGTTTATTCAGATAGTGGTGCGGATATTTCCATGTTTATACAGATAGTTGGGCAGATATTTCCATGTTTATACAGATAGCGGTGTAGATATTTAAATCTTAATACAGATGGCGGTGTAGATATGTCCATGTTCGTACAGATGGCGGTGTAGATATTTGCATGTTCATACAGATGGCGGTGTAGATATTTCGAAGTTTATAGAGATAGCGATGTAGTTATTTCCATATTTATAGAGAAATCTGTGTAGATATTTCCATGTATATTCAGATAGCTGTGTAGATATTTCCATGTTCATGCAGATTACGGTGTAGATATTTCCATGTTCATCCAGATGCCGGTGTACATATATCCATGTTCATACAGATGGCGGTGAAGATATTTCCATGTTCATACAGATGGCGGTGTAGGATTTTCCAAGTTCATACAAATGGCGGTGTAGATATTTCCATGTTCATAGAGATGGCGGTGTAGATATTTCCAGGTTCATACAAATGGCGGTGTAGATATTTCCATGTTCATAGAGATGGCGGTGTAGATATTTCCATGTTTATACAGATAGCAGTGTAGTTATTTCAATGTTTATAGAGATACCAGTGTGGATATTTCCATTGATATACAGATAGCTGTGTAGATATTTGCATGTTCATACAGATAGCGGTGTAGATATTTCCATGTTCATACAGATAGCGGTGTAGATATTTCCATGTTAATACAGATAGCGGTGTAGATATTGCCTTGTTCATACAGATAGTGGTGTAGATATTACCATGTTCATACAGATAGCGGTGTAGATATTTCCATGTTCATACAGTTAGCGGTGTAGATATTTCCATGTTCATACAGATGGCGGTGAAGATATTTACATGTTGATACAGATGGCGGTGTAGATATTTCCATGTTCATACAGATAGCGGTGTAGATATTTCCATGTTCATACAGATGGCGGTGTAGATATTTCCATGTTCATCCAGATGCCGGTGTACATATATCCATGTTCATACAGATGGCGGTGAAGATATTTCCATGTTCATACACATGGTGGTGTAGATATTTCTATGTTCATACAAATGGCGGTGTAGATATTTCCATGTTCATAGAGATGGCGGTGTAGATAATTCCATGTTCATACAAATGGCGGTGTAGATATTTCCATATTCATAGAGATGGCGGTGTAGATATTTCCATATTTATACAGATAGCATTGTAGTTATTTCCATGTTCATAGGGATAGCAGTGTAGATATTTTCATTGATATACAGATAGCTGTGTAGATATTTGCATGTTCATACAGATAGCGGTCTAGATATTTCCATGTTCATACAGATAGCGGTGTAGATATTTGCATGTTCATACAGATAGCGGTGTAGATATTTCCATGTTCATACAGATAGTGGTGTAGATATTTCCATGCTCATACAGATAGCGGTGTAGGTATTTCCATGTTCATACAGTTAGCGGTGTAGGTATTTCCATGTTCATACAGATGGCGGTGTAGATATTTACAAGTTCATACAGATGGCGGTGTAGATATTTACATGTTCATACAGATGGCGGTGTAGATATTTTCATGTTTATACAGATAGTGGTGTAGATATTTCCATGTTCGTACAGATAGCCGTGTAGATATTTCCATGTTCATACCAATTGCGGTGTAGATATTTCCATGTTGATACAGTTAGCGGTGTAGATATTTCCATGTTCATACAGATGGCGGTGTAGATATTTACATGTTCATACAGATGGCGGTGTAGATATTTCCACGTTCGTACGGATGGCAGTGTAGATATTTCCATGTTCATACAGGTGGCGGTGTTGATATTTCCATGTTTATACAGATAGCAGTGTAGTTATTTCCATGTTTATAGAGACAGCTGTGTAGATATTTCCATTGATATACAGATAGCTGTGTAGATATTTGCATGTTCATACAGTTAGCGGTGTACATATTTCCATGTTCGTACAGATGGCTGTGTAGATATTTCCATGTTCATACAGATGGCGGTATAGATATTTCCATGTTCGTAGAGATGGCGGTGTAGATATTTCCATGTTCATAGAGATGGCGGTGTAGATATTTCCATGTTTATGCAGATAGCGGTATAGATATTTCCATGTTTATACAGATGTTGGTGGAGATATTTCCATGTTTATAGAGATGGCGGTGTAGATATTTCCATGTTTACAGAGATAGTGGTGTAGTTATTTCCAAGTTTATAGAGACAGCGTTGTAGATATTTCCATGTTTATACAGATAGCGGTGAAGATATTTCCATGTTCATACAGATAGCCGTGTAGATATTTCCATGTTCATACCAATTGCGGTGTAGATATTTCCATGTTGATACAGTTAGCGGTGTAGATATTTCCATGTTCATACAGATGGCGGTGTAGATATTTACATGTTCATACAGATGGCGGTGTAGATATTTCCACGTTCGTACGGATGGCAGTGTAGATATTTCCATGTTCATACAGGTGGCGGTGTTGATATTTCCATGTTTATACAGATAGCAGTGTAGTTATTTCCATGTTTATAGAGACAGCTGTGTATATATTTCCATTGATATACAGATAGCTGTGTAGATATTTGCATGTTCATACAGGTAGCGGTGTACATATTTCCATGTTCGTACAGATGGCTGTGTAGATATTTCCATGTTCATACAGATGGCGGTATAGATATTTCCATGTTCGTAGAGATGGCGGTGTAGATATTTCCATGTTCATAGAGATGGCGGTGTAGATATTTCCATGTTTATGCAGATAGCGGTATAGATATTTCCATGTTTATACAGATGGTGGTGTAGATATTTCCATGTTTATAGAGATGGCGGTGTAGATATTTCCATGTTTACAGAGATAGTGGTGTAGTTATTTCCAAGTTTATAGAGACAGCGTTGTAGATATTTCCATGTTTATACAGATAGCGGTGAAGATATTTCCATGTTTATACAGATAGCGATGCGGATATTCCCATGTTTATACAGATAGTTGGGCAGATATTTCCATGTTTATACAGATAGCAGTGTAGATATTTCCATCTTAATACAGATGGCGGTGTTGATATGTCTATGTTCGTACAGATGGCGGTGTAGATATTTCCATGTTCATACAGATGGTGTTGTAGATATTTCGAAGTTTATAGAGATAGCGCTGTAGATATTTCCATATTTATAGAGAAATCTGTGTAGATATTTCCATGTATATTCAGATAGCTGTGTAGATATTTCAATGTTCATGCAGATAGCGGTGTAGATATTTCCATGTTCATCCAGATGCCGGTGTACATATATCCATGTTCATACAGACGGCGGTGAAGATATTTCCATGTTCCTACAGATGGCGGTGTAGGTATTTCCATGTTCATACAAATGGCGGTGTAGTTACTTCCATGTTTATAGAGATGGCGGTGTAGATATTTCCAGGTTCATACAAATGGCGGTGTAGATATTTCCATGTTCATAGAGATGGCGGTGTAGATATTTCCATGTTTGTACAGATAGCAGTGTAGTTATTTCCATGTTTATAGAGATACCATTGTGGATATTTCCATTGATATACAGATAGCTGTGTAGATATTTGCATGTTCATACAGATAGCGGTGTAGATATTTCCATATTCATACAGATAGCGGTGTAGATATTTCCATGTTCATTCAGATAGCGGTGTAGATATTTCCATGTTCATACAGATAGCGGTGTAGATATTTCCATGTTCATACCTATAGCGGTGTAGGTATTTCCATGCTCATACCAATAGCGGTGTAGACATTTCCATGTTCATACAGTTAGCGGTGTAGATATTTCCATGTTCATACAGATGGCGGTTTAGATATTTACATGTTCATACAGATGGCGGTGTAGATATTTCCATGTTCGTACGGATGGCAGTGTAGATATTTCCATGTTCATACAGGTGGCTGTGTAGATATTTCCATGTTTATACAGATAGCAGCGTAGTTATTTCCATGTTTATAGAGATAGCAGTGTATATATTTCCATTGATATACAGATAGCTGTGTAGATATTTGCATGGTCATACAGATAGCGGTGTAGATATTTCCATGTTCGTACAGATAGCGGTGTAGATATTTCCATGTTCATACAGATAGCGGTGTAGATATTTCCATGTTCATACAGATAACGGTGTAGATATTTCCACGTTCATACAGATAGCGGTGTAGATATTTCCATGTTCCTACAGTTAGCGGTGTAGATATTTCCATGTTCATACAGATGGCGGTGTAGATATTTACATGTTCATACAGATGGCGGTATAGATATTTAAATGTTCGTACAGATGGCGGTGTAGGTATTTCCATGTTCATAGAGATGGCGGTGTAGATATTTCAATGTTTATGCAGATAGCGGTATAGATATTTCCATGTTTATACAGATGGTGGTGTAGATATTTCCATGTTTATAGAGATGGCGGTCTAGATATTTCCATGTTTACAGAGATAGCGGTGTAGTTATTTCCAAGTTTATAGAGACAGCGTTGTAGATATTTCCATGTGTATACAGATAGCAGTGAAGATATTTCCATGTTTATACACATAGCGGTGTAGATATTTCCATGTTTATACAGATAGCAGTGTAGATATTTCCATGTTTATAGAGATAGTGGTGTAGATAATTTCAATTTTATACAGAGAGTAGTGTAGATATTTCCAAGTTCATACAGATAGCGGTGTAGATATTTCCACGTTTATAGAGATGGCGGAGTAGATATTTCCATGTTCATACAGAGGACGGTGTAGATATTTCCATGTTTATAGGGATGGCGGTGTAGATATTTTCATGTTCACACAGATGGCGGTGTAGATATTTCCATGTTTACACAGATAGCGGTGTAGATATTTCCATGTTCATACAGATAGCGGTGTAGATATTTCCATGTTCATACAGATAGCGGTGTAGATATTTCCATGTTCATACAGATAGCGGTGTAGATATTTCCATGTTCATACAGATGGCAGTGTAGATATTTCCATGTTCATACAGATAGTGGTGTAGATATTTCCATGCTCATACAGATA
Source organism: Gorilla gorilla gorilla (assembly GCF_029281585.2). Classification (NCBI taxonomy): domain Eukaryota; kingdom Metazoa; phylum Chordata; class Mammalia; order Primates; family Hominidae; genus Gorilla; species Gorilla gorilla. Next base: position 4,085,552 of record NC_073231.2, on the reverse strand, counting down.
GCGGTGTAGATATTTCCATGTTCATACAGTTAGCGGTGTAGGTATTTCCATGTTCATACAGATGGCGGTGTAGATATTTACAAGTTCATACAGATGGCGGTGTAGATATTTACATGTTTATACAGATGGCGGTGTAGATATTTTCATGTTTATACAGATAGCGGTGTAGATATTTCCATGTTCATACAGATAGCCGTGTAGATATTTCCATGTTCATACCAATTGCGGTGTAGATATTTCCATGTTGATACAGTTAGCGGTGTAGGTATTTCCATGTTCATACAGATGGCGGTGTAGATATTTACATGTTCATACAGATGGCGGTGTAGATATTTCCACGTTCGTACGGATGGCAGTGTAGATATTTCCATGTTTATACAGGTGGCGGTGTTGATATTTCCATGTTTATACAGATAGCAGTGTAGTTATTTCCATGTTTATAGAGACAGCTGTGTAGATATTTCCATTGATATACAGATAGCTGTGTAGATATTTGCATGTTCATACAGTTAGCGGTGTACATATTTCCATGTTCGTACAGATGGCTGTGTAGATATTTCCATGTTCATACAGATGGCGGTATAGATATTTCCATGTTCGTAGAGATGGCGGTGTAGATATTTCCATGTTCATAGAGATGGCGGTGTAGATATTTCCATGTTTATGCAGATAGCGGTATAGATATTTCCATGTTTATACAGATGGTGGTGTAGATATTTCCATGTTTATAGAGATGGCGGTGTAGATATTTCCATGTTTACAGAGATAGTGGTGTAGTTATTTCCAAGTTTATAGAGACAGCGTTGTAGATATTTCCATGTTTATACAGATAGCGGTGAAGATATTTCCATGTTTATACAGATAGCGATGCGGATATTCCCATGTTTATACAGATAGTTGGGCAGATATTTCCATGTTTATACAGATAGCAGTGTAGATATTTCCATCTTAATACAGATGGCGGTGTAGATATGTCTATGTTCGTACAGATGGCGGTGTAGATATTTCCATGTTCATACAGATGGTGTTGTAGATATTTCGAAGTTTATAGAGATAGCGCTGTAGATATTTCCATATTTATAGAGAAATCTGTGTAGATATTTCCATGTATATTCAGATAGCTGCGTAGATATTTCAATGTTCATGCAGATAGCGGTGTAGATATTTCCATGTTCATCCAGATGCCGGTGTACATATATCCATGTTCATACAGATGGCGGTGAAGATATTTCCATGTTCCTACAGATGGCGGTGTAGGTATTTCCATGTTCATTCAAATGGCGGTGTAGTTACTTCCATGTTTATAGAGATGGCGGTGTAGATATTTCCAGGTTCATACAAATGGCGGTGTAGATATTTCCATGTTCATAGAGATGGCGGTGTAGATATTTCCATGTTTGTACAGATAGCAGTGTAGTTATTTCCATGTTTATAGAGATACCATTGTGGATATTTCCATTGATATACAGATAGCTGTGTAGATATTTGCATGTTCATACAGATAGCGGTGTAGATATTTCCATATTCATACAGATAGCGGTGTAGATATTTCCATGTTCATTCAGATAGCGGTGTAGATATTTCCATGTTCATACAGATAGCGGTGTAGATATTTCCATGTTCATACCTATAGCGGTGTAGATATTTCCATGCTCATACCAATAGCGGTGTAGACATTTCCATGTTCATACAGTTAGCGGTGTAGATATTTCCATGTTCATACAGATGGCGGTTTAGATATTTACATGTTCATACAGATGGCGGTGTAGATATTTCCATGTTCGTACGGATGGCAGTGTAGATATTTCCATGTTCATACAGGTGGCTGTGTAGATATTTCCATGTTTATACAGATAGCAGCGTAGTTATTTCCATGTTTATAGAGATAGCAGTGTATATATTTCCATTGATATACAGATAGCTGTGTAGATATTTGCATGGTCATACAGATAGCGGTGTAGATATTTCCATGTTCGTACAGATAGCGGTGTAGATATTTCCATGTTCATACAGATAGCGGTGTAGATATTTCCATGTTCATACAGATAACGGTGTAGATATTTCCACGTTCATACAGATAGCGGTGTAGATATTTCCATGTTCCTACAGTTAGCGGTGTAGATATTTCCATGTTCATACAGATGGAGGTGTAGATATTTACATGTTCATACAGATGGCGGTATAGATATTTAAATGTTCGTACAGATGGCGGTGTAGGTATTTCCATGTTCATAGAGATGGCGGTGTAGATATTTCAATGTTTATGCAGATAGCGGTATAGATATTTCCATGTTTATACAGATGGTGGTGTAGATATTTCCATGTTTATAGAGATGGCGGTCTAGATATTTCCATGTTTACAGAGATAGCGGTGTAGTTATTTCCAAGTTTATAGAGACAGCGTTGTAGATATTTCCATGTGTATACAGATAGCAGTGAAGATATTTCCATGTTTATACACATAGCGGTGTAGATATTTCCATGTTTATACAGATAGCAGTGTAGGTATTTCCATGTTTATAGAGATAGTGGTGTAGATAATTTCAATTTTATACAGAGAGTAGTGTAGATATTTCCAAGTTCATACAGATAGCGGTGTAGATATTTCCACGTTTATAGAGATGGCGGAGTAGATATTTCCATGTTCATACAGAGGACGGTGTAGATATTTCCATGTTTATAGGGATGGCGGTGTAGATATTTTCATGTTCACACAGATGGCGGTGTAGATATTTCCATGTTTACACAGATAGCGGTGTAGATATTTCCATGTTCATACAGATAGCGGTGTAGATATTTCCATGTTCATACAGATAGCGGTGTAGATATTTCCATGTTCATACAGATAGCGGTGTAGATATTTCCATGTTCATACAGATGGCGGTGTAGATATTTCCATGTTCATACAGATGGCGGTGTAGATATTTCCATGTTTATACAGATGGCGGTGTAGATATTTCCATGTTCATACAGATGGCGGTGTAGATATTTCCATGTTCATACAGACGGCGGTATAAATATATCCATGTTCGTACAGATGGCGGTGTAGATATTTCCATGTTCATACAGATAGCGGTATAGATATTTCCATGTTTATTCAGATGGTGGTGTAGATATTTCCATGTATATAGAGATGGCGGTCTAGATATTTCCATGTTTACAGAGATAGTGGTGTAGTTATTTCCAAGTTTATAGAGACACCGTTGTAGATATTTCCATGTTTATACAGATGGCGGTGAAGGTATTTCCATGTTTCTACAGATAGCGGTGTAGATATTTCCATGTTTATACAGATAGCAGTGTAGATATTTCCATGTTTATAGAGATAGAGGTGTAGATAATTTCAATTTTATGCAGATAGCAGATTAGATATTTCCAAGTTGATACAGATAGCGGTGTAGATATTTCCACGTTTATAGAGATGGCGGTGTAGATATTTCCATGTTCATACAGATGGCGGTGTAGATATATCAATGTTCGTACAGATGGCGGTGTAGATATTTCCATGTTCATACAGATGGTGGTGTAGATATTTCGAAGTTTATAGAGATAGCGCTGTAGATATTTCCATATTTATAGAGAAATCTGTGTAGATATTTCCATGTATATTCAGATAGCTGTGTAGATATTTCAATGTTCATGCAGATAGCGGTGTAGATATTTCCATGTTCATCCAGATGCCGGTGTACATATATCCATGTTCAAACAGATGGCGGTGAAGATATTTCCATGTTCATACAGATGGCGGTGTAGGTATTTCCATGTTCATACAAATGGCGGTGTAGTTACTTCCATGTTCATAGAGATGGCGGTGTAGATATTTCGAGGTTCATACAAATGGCGGTGTAGATATTTCCATGTTCATAGAGATGGCGGTGTAGATATTTCCATGTTTGTACAGATAGCAGTGTAGTTATTTCCATGTTTATAGAGATACCAGTGTGGATATTTCCATTGATATACAGATAGCTGTGTAGATATTTGCATGTTCATACAGATAGCGGTGTAGATATTTCCATCTTCATACAGATAGCGGTGTAGATATTTCCATGTTCATACAGATAGCGGTGTAGATATTTCCATGTTCATACAGATAGCGGTGTAGATGTTTCCATGTTCATACAGATAGCGGTGTAGATATTTCCATGTTCATACCGATAGCGGTGTAGATATTTCCATGTTCATACCGATAGCGGTGTAGACATTTCCATGTTCATACAGTTAGCGTTGTAGATATTTCCATGTTCATACAGATGGTGGTGTAGATATTTACATGTTCATACAGATGGCGGTGTAGATATTTCCATGTTCGTACGGATGGCAGTGTAGATATTTCCATGTTCACACAGGTGGCAGTGTAGATATTTCCATGTTTATACAGATAGCAGTGTAGTTATTTCCATGTTTATAGAGATAGCAGTGTATATATTTCCATTGATATACAGTTAGCTGTGTAGATATTTGCATGGTCATACAGATAGCGGTGTAGATATTTCCATGTTTATACAGATAGCGGTGTAGATATTTCCATGTTCATACTGATAGCGGTGTGGATATTTCCATGTTCATACAGCTAACGGTGTAGATATTTCCATGTTCATACAGATAGCGGTGTAGATATTTCCATGTTCATACAGATGGCGGTGTAGATATTTCCATGTTTGTACGGATGGCAGTGTAGATATTTCCATCTTCATACAGGTGGCGGTGGAGATATTTCCATGTTTATACAGATAGCAGTGTAGTTATTTCCATGTTAATAGAGATAGCTGTGTGGATATTTCCATTGATATACAGATAGCTGTGTAGATATTTGCATGTTCATACAGATAGCGGTGTAGATATTTCCATGTTCGTACAGATAGCGGTGTAGATATTTCCATGTTCATACAGATAGCGGTGTAGATATTTCCATGTTCATACAGATAACGGTGTAGATATTTCCATGTTCATACAGACAGCGGTGTAGATATTTCCATGTTCACACAGTTAGCAGTGTAGATATTTCCATGTTCATACAGATGGCGGTGTAGATATTTCCATGTTCATACAGATGGCGGTATAAATATATCCATGTTCGTACAGATGGCGGTGTAGATATTTCCATGTTCATACAGATAGCGGTATAGATATTTCCATGTTTATACAGATGGTGGTGTAGATATTTCCATGTAAATAGAGAAGGCGGTCTAGATATTTCCATGTTTACAGAGATAGTGGTGTAGTTATTTCCAAGTTTATAGAGACACCGTTGTAGATATTTCCATGTTTATACAGATGGCGGTGAAGGTATTTCCATGTTTATACAGATAGCGGTGTAGATATTTCCATGTTTATACAGATAGCAGTGTAGATATTTCCATGTTTATAGAGATAGTGGTGTAGATAATTTCAATTTTATGCAGATAGCAGTGTAGATATTTCCAAGTTGATACAGATAGCGGTGTAGTTATTTCCACGTTTATAGAGATGGCGGTGTAGATATTTCCATGTTCATACATAGGACGGTGTAGATATTTCCATGTTTATAGGGATGGCGGTTTAGATATTTTCATGTTTACGCAGATGGCGGTGTAGATATTTCCATGTTTACATAGATAGCGGTGTAGACATTTCCATGTTTACACAGATAGCGGTTTGGATATTTCCATGTTTATGCAGATAGCAGTGTAGATATTTCCATGTTAAAACAGATAGCGGTGCGGATATTTCCATGTTTATTCAGATAGCGGTGCGGATATTTCCATGTTTATACAGATAGTTGGGCAGATATTTCCATGTTTATACAGATAGCGGTGTAGATATTTCCATCTTAATACAGATGGCGGTGTAGATATATCAATGTTCGTACAGATGGCGGTGTAGATATTTCCATGTTCATACAGATGGTGGTGTAGATATTTCGAAGTTTATAGAGATAGCGCTGTAGATATTTCCATATTTATAGAGAAATCTGTGTAGATATTTCCATGTATATTCAGATAGCTGTGTAGATATTTCAATGTTCATGCAGATAGCGGTGTAGATATTTCCATGTTCATCCAGATGCCGGTGTACATATATCCATGTTCATACAGATGGCGGTGAAGATATTTCCATGTTCATACAGATGGCGGTGTAGGTATTTCCATGTTCATACAAATGGCGGTGTAGTTACTTCCATGTTCATAGAGATGGCGGTGTAGATATTTCGAGGTTCATACAAATGGCGGTGTAGATATTTCCATGTTCATAGAGATGGCGGTGTAGATATTTCCATGTTTGTACAGATAGCAGTGTAGTTATTTCCATGTTTATAGAGATACCAGTGTGGATATTTCCATTGATATACAGATAGCTGTGTAGATATTTGCATGTTCACACAGATAGCGGTGTAGATATTTCCATCTTCATACAGATAGCGGTGTAGATATTTCCATGTTCATACAGATAGCGGTGTAGATATTTCCATGTTCATACAGATAGCGGTGTAGATATTTCCATGTTCATACAGATAGCGGTGTAGATATTTCCATGTTCACACAGATAGCGGTGTAGATATTTCCATGTTCATACCAATAGCGGTGTAGATATTTCCATGTTCATACCGATAGCGGTGTAGACATTTCCATGTTCATACAGTTAGCGGTGTAGATATTTCCATGTTCATACAGATGGCGGTGTAGATATTTACATGTTCATACAGATGGCGGTGTAGATATTTCCATGTTCATACGGATGGCAGTGTAGATATTTCCATGTTCATACAAGTGGCGGTGTAGATATTTCCATGTTTTTACAGATAGCAGTGTAGTTATTTCCATGTTTATAGAGAGAGCAGTGTATATATTTCCATTGATATACAGTTAGCTGTGTAGATATTTGCATGGTCATACAGATAGCGGTGTAGATATTTCCATGTTCGTACAGATAGCGGTGTAGATATTTCCATGTTCATACAGATAGCGGTGTAGATATTTCCATGTTCATACAGATAACGGTGTAGATATTTCCATGTTCATACAGATAGCGGTGTAGATATTTCCATGTTCATACAGTTAGCGGTGTAGATATTTCCATGTTCATACAGATGGCGGTGTAGATATTTACATGTTCATACAGATGGCGGTATAGATATTTCCATGTTCGTACAGATGGCGGTGTAGGTATTTCCATGTTCATAGAGATGGCGGTGTAGATATTTCCATGTTTATGCAGATAGCGGTATAGATATTTCCATGTTTATACAGATGTTGGTGTAGATATTTCCATGTTTAAACAGATGGCGGTCTAGATATTTCCAAGTTTACAGAGATAGCGGTGTAGTTATTTCCAAGTTTATAGTGACAGCGTTGTAGATATTTCCGTGTTGATACAGATAGCGGTGAAGATATTTCCATGTTTATACAAATAGCGGTGTAGATATTTCCATGTTTATACAGATAGCAGTGTAGATATTTCCATGTTTATAGAGATAGTGGTGTAGATAATTTCAATTTTATACAGAGAGCAGTGTAGATATTTCCAAGTTCATACAGATAGCGGTGTAGATATTTCCACGTTTATAGAGATGGCGTTGTAGATATTTCCATGTTCATACAGAGGACGGTGTAGATATTTCCATGTTTATAGGGATGGCGGTGTAGATATTTTCATGTTTACACAGATGGCGGTGTAGATATTTCCATGTTCATACAGATAGCGGTGTAGATATTTCCATGTTCATACAGATAGCGGTGTAGATATTTCCATGTTAATACAGATAGCGGTGTAGATATTTCCATGCTCATACAGGTGGCGGTGTAGATATTTCCATTTTTCTACAGATAGCAGTGTAGTTATTTCCATGTTTATAGAGATAGCAGTGTATATATTTCCATTGATATATAGATAGATGTGTAGATATTTGCATGTTCATTCAGATAGCGGTGTAGATATTTCCATGTTCATACAGATAGCGGTGTAGATATTTCCTTGTTCATACAGATAGCGGTGTAGATATTTCCATGTTCATACAGTTAGCGGTATAGATATTTCCATCTTCATACAGATAGCAGTGTAGATATTTCCATGTTCATACAGTTAGCAGTGTAGATATTTCCATGATCATACAGATGGCGGTGTAGATATTTACATGTTCAAAGAGATGGCGGTGTAGATATTTCCATGTTCATACAGATAGCGGTGTAGATATTTCCATGTTCATACAGATGGCGGTGTAGATATTTCCATGTTCCTACACATAGCGGTTAAGATATTTCCATGTTCATACAGATAGCGGTGTAGATATTTCCATGTTCATACCGATAGCGGTGTTGATATTTCCATGTTCATACAGTTAGCGGTGTAGATATTTCCATGTTCATACAGATGGCGGTGTAGATATTTACATGTTCATACAGATGGCGGTGTAGATATTTCCATGTTCGTACGGATGGCAGTGTAGATATTTCCATGTTTATAGGGATGGCGGTGTAGATATTTTCATGTTCATACTGATGGCGGTGTAGATATTTCCATGTTTATAGGGATGGCGGTGTAGATATTTTCATGTTTACACAGATGGCGGTGTAGATATGTCCATGTTTACACAGATAGCGGTGTAGACATTTACATGTTTACACAGATAGCGGTGCGGATATTTCCATGTTTATTCAGATATCGGTGCGGATATTTCCATGTTTATACAGATAGTTGGGCAGATATTTCCATGTTTATAACGATAGCGGTGTAGATATTTCCATCTTAATACAGATGGCGGTGTAGATATGTCCATGTTCGTACACATGGCGGTGTAGATATTTGCATGTTCATACTGATGGCGGTGTAGATATTTCGAAGTTTATAGAGATAGTGATGTAGATATTTCCATATTTATAGAGAAATCTGTGTAGATATTTCCATGTATATTCAGATAGCTGTGTAGATATTTCCATGTTCATACAGACAGCGGTGTAGATATTTCCATGTTCATACAGTTAGCGGTGTAGATATTTCCATGTTCATACAGATGGCGGTGTAGATATTTACATGTTCATACAGATGGCGGTATAGGTATTTCCATGTTCGTACAGATGGCGGTGTAGATATTTCCATGTTCATAGAGATGGCGGTGTAGGTATTTCCATGTTTATACAAATGGCGGTGTTGATATTTCCTTGTTCATAGAGGTGGCGGTGTAGATATTTCCAGGTTCATACAAATGGCGGTGTAGATATTTCCATGTTCATAGGGATGGTGGTGTAGATATTTCCATGTTTTTACAGATAGCCGTGTAGTTATTTCCATGTTTATAGAGATACCAATGTGGATATTTCCATTGATATACAGATAGCTGTGTAGATATTTCCATGTTCATAGAGAGAGCGGTGTAGATATTTCCATGTTCATACAGATAGCAGTGTAGATATTTCCATGTTCATACAGATAGCGGTGTAGATATTTCCATGTTAATACAGATAGCGGTGTAGATATTTCCATGTTCATACAGATAGCGGTGTAGATATTTCCATGTTCATACAGTTAGCGGTGTACATATTTCCATGTTCATACAGATGGCGGTGTAGATATTTCGAAGTTTATAGAGATAGCGATGTAATTATTTCCATATTTATAGATAAATCTGTGTAGATATTTCCATGTATATTCAGATAGCTGTGTAGATATTTCCATGTTCATGCAGATTACGGTGTAGATATTTCCATGTTCATCCAGATGCAGGTGTACATATATCCATGTTCATACAGATGGCGGTGAAGATATTTCCATGTTCATACAGATGGCGGTGTAGGTATTTCCATGTTTATACAAATGGCGTTGTTGATATTTCCATGTTCATAGAGATGGCGGTGTAGATATTTCCAGGCTCATACAAAAGGCGGTGTAGATATTTCCATGTTCATAGAGATGGCGGTGTAGATATTTCCATGTTTATACAGATAGCAGTGTAGTTATTTCCATGTTTATAGAGATACCAGTGTGGATATTTCCATGTTTATTCAGATAGCGGTGCGGATATTTCCATGTTTATACAGATAGTTGGGCAGATATTTCCATGTTTCTACAGATAGCGGTGTAGACATTTCCATGTTTACACAGATAGCGGTGGAGATATTTAAATGTTCATACAGTTAGAGGTGTAGATATTTACATGTTCATACAGATGGCGGTATAGATATTTCAATGTTCGTACAGATGGCGGTGTAGATATTTCCATGTTCATAGAGATGGCGGTGTAGATATTTCCATGTTTTTGCAGATAGCGGTATAGATATTTCCATGTTCATAGAAACGGTGGTGTAGATATTTCCATGTTTATAGAGATGGCGGTCTAGATATTTCCATGTTTACAGAGATAGTGGTGTAGTTATTTCCAAGTTTATAGAGACAGCGTTGTAGACATTTCCATGTTTATACAGATAGCGGTGAAGATATTTCCATGTTTATACAGATAGCTGTGTAGATATTTCCATGTTTATACAGATAGCGGTGTAGATATTTCCATGTTTATACAGATAGCAGTGTAGATATTTCCATGTTTATAGAGATAGTGGTGTAGATAATTTCAATTTTATACAGAGAGCAGTGTAGTTATTTCCAAGTTCATACAGATAGCGGTGTAGATATTTCCACGTTTATAGAGATGGCGGTGTAGATATTTCCATGTTCATACAGAGGACGGTGTAGATATTTCCATGTTTATAGGGATGGCGATGTAGATATTTTCATGTTTACACAGCTGGCGGTGTAGATATTTCCATGTTTACATAGATAGCGGTGTAGACATTTCCATGTTTACACAGATAGCGGTGTGGATATTTCCATGTTTATGCAGATAGCAGTGTAGATATTTCAATGTTTATACAGATAGCGGTGCGGATATTTCCATGTTTATTCAGATAGTGGTGCGGATATTTCCATGTTTATACAGATAGTTGGGTAGATATTTCCATGTTTATACAGATAGCGGTGTAGATATTTCCATCTTAATACAGATGGCGGTGTAGATACGTCCATGTTCGTACAGATGGCGGTGTAGATATTTCCATGTTCATACTGATGGCGGTGCAGATATTTTGAAGTTTATAGAGATAGCGCTGTAGATATTTCCATATTTATAGAGAAATCTGTGTAGATATTTCCATGTATATTCAGATAGCTGCGTAGATATTTCCATGTTCATGCAGATAGCGGTGTAGATATTTCCATGTTCATCCAGATTCCGGTGTACATATATCCATGTTCATACAGATGGCGGTGAAGATATTTCCATGTTCATACAGATGGCGGTGTAGGTATTTCCATGTTCATACAATTGGCGTTGTAGTTACTTCCATGTTCATAGAGATGGCGGTGTAGATATTTCCATGTTTTTACAGATAGCAGTGTTGTTATTTCCATGTTTTTAGAGATACCAGTGTGGATATTTCCATTGATATACAGATAGCTGTGTAGATATTTGCATGTTCATACAGATAGCGGTGTAGATATTTCCATGTTCATACAGATGGCGGTGTAGATATTTCCATGTTCATACAGATAGCGGTGTAGATATTTCCATGTTTGTATGGATGGCAGTGTAGATATTTCCATGTTCATACAGGTGGCGGTGTAGATATTTCCATGTTCATACAGATAACGGTGAAGATATTTACATGTTCATACAGATGGCGGTAGAGATATTTCCATGTTCGTACAGATGGCGGTGTAGATATTTCCATGTTCATACAGATGGCGGTGTAGATATTTCCATGTTTATACAGATAGCAGTGTAGTTATTTCCATGTTTATAGAGATAGCAGTATAGATATTTCCATAGATATACAGATAGCTGTGTAGATATTTGCATGTTAATACAGATAGCGGTGTAGATATTTCCATGTTCATACAGATAGCGGTGTAGATATTTCCATGTTCATACTGATAGCGGTGTAGATATTTCCATGTTCATACAGATAACGGTGTAGATATTTCCATGTTCATACAGATAGCGGTGTAGATATTTCCATGTTCATACAGTTAGCGGTGTTGATATTTCCATGTTCATACAGATGGCGGTGTAGATATTTACATGTTCATATAGACGGCGGTATAGATATTTCCATGTTCGTACAGATGGCGGTGTAGATATTTCCATGTTCATAGAGATGGCGGTGTAGATATTTCCATGTTTATGCAGATAGCGGTATAGATATTTCCATGTTTATACAGATGGTGGTGTAGATATTTCCATGTTTATAGAGATGGCGGTCTAGATATTTCCATGTTTACAGAGATAGTGGTTTAGTTATTTCCAAGTTTATAGAGACAGCGTTGTAGATATTTCCATGTTTATACAGATAGCGGTGAAGATATTTCCATGTTTATACAGATAGCGGTGTAGATATTTCCATGTTTATACAGATAGCAGTGTAGATATTTCCATGTTTATAGAGATAGTGGTGTAGATAATTTCAATTTTATACAGAGAGCAGTGTAGATATTTCCAAGTTCATACATATAGTGGTGTAGAAAATTCCACGTTTATAGAGATGGCGGTGTAGATATTTCCATGTTCATACAGATAGCGGTGTAGATATTTCCATCTTAATACAGATGGCGGTGTAGATATGTCCATGTTCATACAGATGGAGGTGTAGATATTTCGAAGTTTATAGAGATAGCGCTGTAGTTATTTCCATATTTATAGAGAAATCTCTGTAGATATTTCCAAGTATATTCAGATAGCTGTGTAGATATTTCCATGTTCATGCAGATAACGGTGTAGATATTTCCATGTTCATCCAGATGCCGGTGTACATATATCCATGTTCATACAGATGGCGGTGAAGATATTTCCATGTTCATACAGATGGCGGTGTAGGTAATTCCATGTTCATACAAATGGCGGTGTAGTTACTTCCATGTTCATAGAGATGGCGGTGTAGATATTTCCAGGTTCATACAAATGGTGGTGTAGATATTTCCATGTTCATAGAGATGGCGGTGTAGGTATTTCCATGTTTGTACAGATAGCAGTGTAGTTATTTCCATGTTTATAGAGATACCAGTGTGGATATTTCCATTGATATACAGATAGCTGTGTAGATATTTGAATGTTCATACAGATAGCGGTGTAGATATTTCCATGTTCATACTGATAGCGGTGTAGATATTTCCATGTTCATACAGATAGCGGTGTAGATATTTCCATGTTCATACAGATAGCGGTGTAGATATTTCCATGTTCGTACAGATAGCGGTGTAGATGTTTCCATGTTCGTACAGATAGCCGTGTAGATATTTCCATGTTCATACCGATAGCAGTGTAGACATTTCCCTGTTCATACATTTAGCGGTGTAGATATTTCCATGTTCATACAGATGGCGGTGAAGATATTCATATGTTCATACAGATGGCGGTGTAGATATTTCCATGTTTGTACGGATGGCAGTGTAGATATTTCCATGTTCATACAGGTGGCGGTGTAGATATTTCCATGTTCATACAAATGGCGGTGTAGATATTTCCATGTTCATAGAGATGGCGGTGTAGATATTTCCATATTTATACAGATAGCAGTGTAGTTATTTCCATGTTTATAGAGATAGCAGTGTAGATATTTCCATTGATATACAGATAGCTGTGTAGATATTTGCATGTTCATAGAGAGAGCGGTGTAGATATTTCCATGTTCATACAGATAGCAGTGTAGATGTTTCCATGTTCGTACAGATAGCCGTGTAGATATTTCCATGTTCATACCAATAGCGGTGTAGACATTTCCCTGTTAATACAGATGGCGTTGTAGATATTTCCATGTTCATACAGATGGCGGTATAGATATTTCCATGTTCGTACAGATGGCAGTGTAGGTATTTCCATGTTCATAGAGATGGCGGTGTAGATATTTCCATGTTTATGCAGATAGCGGTATAGATATTTCCATGTTTATACAGATGGTGGTGTAGATATTTCCATGTTTATAGAGATGGCGGTCTAGATATTTCCATGTTTACAGAGATAGGTGTGTAGTTATTTCCAAGTTTATAGAGACAGCGTTGTAGATATTTCCTTGTTTATACAGATAGAGGTGAAGATATTTCCATGTTTATACAGATAGCGGTGTAGATATTTCCATGTTCATACAGATAGCAGTGTAGATATTTGCATGTTTATACAGATAGTGGTGTAGATAATTTCAATTTTATACAGAGAGCAGTGTAGATATTTCCAAGTTCATACAGATAGCGGTGTAGATATTTCCACGTTTATAGAGATGGCGGTGTAGATATTTCCATGTTCATACAGATGGCGGTGTAGATATTTCCATGTTTATAGGGATGGCGGTGTAGATATTTTCATGTTTATACAGATGGCGGTGTAGATATTTCCATGTTCATACAGATGGCGGTGTAGATATTTCCATGTTCATAGAGATGGCGGTGTAGATAGTTCCATGTTTTTGCAGATAGCGGTGAAGATATTTCCATGTTTATACAGATAGCGGTGTAGATATTTCCATTTTTATACAGATAGCGGTGTAGATATTTCCATCTTAATAGAGATGGCGGTGTAGATATGTCCATGTTCGTACAGATGGCGGTGTAGATATTTCCATGTTTATACAGATAGCGGTGTAGATATTTCCATCTTAATACAGATGGCGGTGTAGATAAGTCCATGTTCGTACAGATGGCGGTGTAGATATTTCCATGTTCATACAGATGACGGTGTAGATATTTCGAAGTTTATGGAGATAGCGCTGTAGATATTTCCATATTTATAGAGAAATCTGTGTAGATATTTCCATGTATATTCAGATAGCTGTGTAGATATTTCCATGTTCATGCAGATAGCGGTGTAGATATTTCCATGTTCATCCAGATGCTGGTGTACATATATCCATGTTCATACAGATGGCGGTGAAGATATTTCCATGCTCATACAGATGGAGGTGTAGGTATTTCCATGTTCATACAAATGGCGGTGTAGTTACTTCCATGTTCATAGAGATGGCGGTGTAGATATTTCCAGGTTCATACAAATGGCGGTGTGGATATTTCCATGTTCACAGAGATGGCGGTGAAGATATTTCCATGTTTATACAGATAGCAGTGTAGTTATTTCCACGTTTATAGAGATACCAGTGTGGATATTTCCATTGATATACAGATAGCTGTGTAGATATTTGCATGTTCATACAGATAGCGGTGTAGGTATTTCCATGTTCATACAGATAGCGGTGTAGATATTCCCATGTTCATACAGATTGCGGTTTAGATATTTCCATGTTCATACAGATAGCGGTGTGAATATTTCCATGTTCATACAGATGGCGGTGTTGATATTTCCATGTTCATACAGAGGACGGTGTAGATATTTCCATGTTTATAGGGATGGTGGTGTAGATATTTTCATGTTTACACAGATGGCGGTGTAGATATTTCCATGTTGACACGGATAGCGGTGTAGACATTTCCATATTTACACAGATAGCGGTGTGGATATTTCCAGGTTTATACAGATAGCAGTGTAGATATTTCCATGTTTATTCAGATAGTGGTGCGGATATTTCCATGTTTATACAGATAGTTGGGCAGATATTTCCATCTTTATACAGATAGCGGTGTAGATATTTCCATCTTAATACAGATGGCGGTGTAGATATGTCCATGTTCGTACAGATGGCGGTGTAGATATTTGCATGTTCATACAGATGGCAGCATAGATATTTCGAAGTTTATAGAGATAGCGATGTAGTTATTTCCATATTTATAGAGAAATCTGGGTAGATATTTCCATGTATATTCAGATAGCTGTGTAGATATTTCCATGTTCATGCAGATTACGGTGTAGATATTTCCATGTTTATCCAGATGCCGGTGTACATATATCCATGTTCATACAGATGGCGGTGAAGATATTTCCATGTTCATACAGATGTCCGTGTAGGAAATTCCAAGTTCATACAAATGGCGGTGTAGATATTTCCATGTTCATAGAGATGGCGGTGTAGATATTTCCAGGTTCATACAAATGGCGGTGTAGATATTTCCATGTTCATAGAGATGGCGGTGTAGATATTTCCATGTTTATACAGATAGCAGTGTAGTTATTTCAATGTTTATAGAGATACCGGTGTGGATATTTCCATTGATATACAGATAGCTGTGTAGATATTTGCATGTTCGTACAGATAGCGGTGTAGATATTTCCATGTTCATACAGATAGCGGTGTAGATATTTCCATGTTCATACAGATAGCGGTGTAGGTATTTCCATGTTAATACAGATAGCGGTGTAGATATTTCCATGTTCATACAGTTAGCGGTGTAGATATTTCCATGTTCATACAGATGGCGGTGAAGATATTTACATGTTGATACAGATGGCGGTTTAGATATTTCCATGTTCATACAGATAGCGGTGTAGATATTTCCATGTTCATACAGAAGGCGGTGTAGATATTACCATGTTCATCCAGATGCCGGTGTACATATATCCATGTTCATACAGATGGCGGTGAAGATATTTCCATGTTCATACACATGGTGGTGTAGATATTTCTATGTTCATACAAATGGTGGTGTAGATATTTCCATGTTCATAGAGATGGCGGTGTAGATAATTCCATGTTCATACAAATGGCGGTGTAGATATTTCCATATTCATAGAGATGGCGGTGTAGATATTTCCATATTTATACAGATAGCATTGTAGTTATTTCCATGTTTATAGGGATAGCAGTGTAGATATTTTCATTGATATACAGATAGCTGTGTAGATATTTGCATGTTCATACAGATAGCGGTCTAGATATTTCCATGTTCATACAGATAGCGGTGTAGATATTTGCATGTTCATACAGATAGCGGTGTAGATATTTCCATGTTCATACAGATAGTGGTGTAGATATTTCCATGCTCATACAGATAGCGGTGTAGGTATTTCCATGTTCATACAGTTAGCGGTGTAGGTATTTCCATGTTCATACAGATGGCGGTGTAGATATTTACAAGTTCATACAGATGGCGGTGTAGATATTTACATGTTCATACAGATGGCAGTGTAGATATTTCCATGTTTATAGGGATGGCGGTGTAGATATTTTCATGTTTACACAGATGGCGGTGTAGATATTTCCATGTTGACACGGATAGCAGTGTAGACATTTCCATATTTACACAGATAGCGGTGTGGATATTTCCAGGTTTATACAGATAGCAGTGTAGATATTTCCATGTTTATTCAGATAGTGGTGCGGATATTTCCATGTTTATACAGATAGTTGGGCAGATATTTCCATCTTTATACAGATAGCGGTGTAGATATTTCCATCTTAATACAGATGGCGGTGTAGATATGTCCATGTTCGTACAGATGGCGGTGTAGATATTTGCATGTTCATACAGATGGCAGCATAGATATTTCGAAGTTTATAGAGATAGCGATGTAGTTATTTCCATATTTATAGAGAAATCTGGGTAGATAATTCCATGTATATTCAGATAGCTGTGTAGATATTTCCATGTTCATGCAGATTACGGTGTAGATATTTCCATGTTTATCCAGATGCCGGTGTACATATATCCATGTTCATACAGATGGCGGTGAAGATATTTCCATGTTCATACAGATGTCCGTGTAGGAAATTCCAAGTTCATACAAATGGCGGTGTAGATATTTCCATGTTCATGGAGATGGCGGTGTAGATATTTCCAGGTTCATACAAATGGCGGTGTAGATATTTCCATGTTCATAGAGATGGCGGTGTAGATATTTCCATGTTTATACAGATAGCAGTGTAGTTATTTCAATGTTTATAGAGATACCGGTGTGGATATTTCCATTGATATACAGATAGCTGTGTAGATATTTGCATGTTCGTACAGATAGCGGTGTAGATATTTCCATGTTCATACAGATAGCGGTGTAGATATTTCCATGTTCATACAGATAGCGGTGTAGGTATTTCCATGTTAATACAGATAGCGGTGTAGATATTTCCATGTTCATACAGTTAGCGGTGTAGATATTTCCATGTTCATACAGATGGCGGTGAAGATATTTACATGTTGATACAGATGGCGGTGTAGATATTTCCATGTTCATACAGATAGCGGTGTAGATATTTCCATGTTCATACAGAAGGCGGTGTAGATATTACCATGTTCATCCAGATGCCGGTGTACATATATCCATGTTCATACAGATGGCGGTGAAGATATTTCCATGTTCATACACATGGTGGTGTAGATATTTCTATGTTCATACAAATGGTGGTGTAGATATTTCCATGTTCATAGAGATGGCGGTGTAGATAATTCCATGTTCATACAAATGGCGGTGTAGGTATTTCCATATTCATAGAGATGGCGGTGTAGATATTTCCATATTTATACAGATAGCATTGTAGTTATTTCCATGTTTATAGGGATAGCAGTGTAGATATTTTCATTGATATACAGATAGCTGTGTAGATATTTGCATGTTCATACAGATAGCGGTCTAGATATTTCCATGTTCATACAGATAGCGGTGTAGATATTTGCATGTTCATACAGATAGCGGTGTAGATATTTCCATGTTCATACAGATAGTGGTGTAGATATTTCCATGCTCATACAGATAGCGGTGTAGGTATTTCCATGTTCATACAGTTAGCGGTGTAGGTATTTCCATGTTCATACAGATGGCGGTGTAGATATTTACAAGTTCATACAGATGGCGGTGTAGATATTTACATGTTCATACAGATGGCAGTGTAGATATTTCCATGTTTATAGGGATGGCGGTGTAGATATTTTCATGTTTACACAGATGGCGGTGTAGATATTTCCATGTTGACACGGATAGCGGTGTAGACATTTCCATGTTTACACAGATAGCGGTGTGGATATTTCCATCTTCATACAGATAGCGGTGTAGATATTTCCATGTTCATACAGATAGCGGTGTGGATATTTCCATGTTCATACAGATAGCGGTGTAGATGTTTCCATGTTCATACAGATAGCGGTGTAGATATTTCCATGTTCATACCGATAGCGGTGTAGATATTTCCATGTTCATACCGATAGCGGTGTAGACATTTCCATGTTCATACAGTTAGCGTTGTAGATATTTCCATGTTCATACAGATGGTGGTGTAGATATTTACATGTTCATACAGATGGCGGTGTAGATATTTCCATGTTCGTACGGATGGCAGTGTAGATATTTCCATGTTCACACAGGTGGCAGTGTAGATATTTCCATGTTTATACAGATAGCAGTGTAGTTATTTCCATGTTTATAGAGATAGCAGTGTATATATTTCCATTGATATACAGTTAGCTGTGTAGATATTTGCATGGTCATACAGATAGCGGTGTAGATATTTCCATGTTCGTACAGATAGCGGTGTAGATATTTCCATGTTCATACTGATAGCGGTGTAGATATTTCCATGTTCATACAGCTAACGGTGTAGATATTTCCATGTTCATACAGATAGCGGTGTAGATATTTCCACGTTCATACAGATGGCGGTGTAGATATTTCCATGTTTGTACGGATGGCAGTGTAGATATTTCCATCTTCATACAGGTGGCGGTGGAGATATTTCCATGTTTATACAGATAGCAGTGTAGTTATTTCCATGTTAATAGAGATAGCTGTGTGGATATTTCCATTGATATACAGATAGCTGTGTAGATATTTGCATGTTCATACAGATAGCGGTGTAGATATTTCCATGTTCGTACAGAGAGCGGTGTAGATATTTCCATGTTCATACAGATAGCGGTGTAGATATTTCCATGTTCATACAGATAACGGTGTAGATATTTCCATGTTCATACAGACAGCGGTGTAGATATTTCCATGTTCACACAGTTAGCGGTGTAGATATTTCCATGTTCATACAGATGGCGGTGTAGATATTTCCATGTTCATACAGATGGCGGTATAAATATATCCATGTTCGTACAGATGGCGGTGTAGATATTTCCATGTTCATACAGATAGCGGTATAGATATTTCCATGTTTATACAGATGGTGGTGTAGATATTTCCATGTATATAGAGATGGCGGTCTAGATATTTCCATGTTTACAGAGATAGTGGTGTAGTTATTTCCAAGTTTATAGAGACACCGTTGTAGATATTTCCATGTTTATACAGATGGCGGTGAAGGTATTTCCATGTTTATACAGATAGCGGTGTAGATATTTCCATGTTTATACAGATAGCAGTGTAGATATTTCCATGTTTATAGAGATAGTGGTGTAGATAATTTCAATTTTATGCAGATAGCAGTGTAGATATTTCCAAGTTGATACAGATAGCGGTGTAGTTATTTCCACGTTTATAGAGATGGCGGTGTAGATATTTCCATGTTCATACATAGGACGGTGTAGATATTTCCATGTTTATAGGGATGGCGGTTTAGATATTTTCATGTTTACACAGATGGCGGTGTAGATATTTCCATGTTTACATAGATAGCGGTGTAGACATTTCCATGTTTACACAGATAGCGGTTTGGATATTTCCATGTTTATGCAGATAGCAGTGTAGATATTTCCATGTTAAAACAGATAGCGGTGCGGATATTTCCATGTTTATTCAGATAGCGGTGCGGATATTTCCATGTTTATACAGATAGTTGGGCAGATATTTCCATGTTTATACAGATAGCGGTGTAGATATTTCCATCTTAATACAGATGGCGGTGTAGATATATCAATGTTCGTACTGATGGCGTTGTAGATATTTCCATGTTCATACAGATGGTGGTGTAGATATTTCGAAGTTTATAGAGATAGCGCTGTAGATATTTCCATATTTATAGAGAAATCTGTGTAGATATTTCCATGTATATTCAGATAGCTGTGTAGATATTTCAATGTTCATGCAGATAGCGGTGTAGATATTTCCATGTTCATCCAGATGCCGGTGTACATATATCCATGTTCATACAGATGGCGGTGAAGATATTTCCATGTTCATACAGATGGCGGTGTAGGTATTTCCATGTTCATACAAATGGCGGTGTAGTTACTTACATGTTCATAGAGATGGCGGTGTAGATATTTCGAGGTTCATACAAATGGCGGTGTAGATATTTCCATGTTCATAGAGATGGCGGTGTAGATATTTCCATGTTTGTACAGATAGCAGTGTAGTTATTTCCATGTTTATAGAGATACCAGTGTGGATATTTCCATTGATATACAGATAGCTGTGTAGATATTTGCATGTTCACACAGATAGCGGTGTAGATATTTCCATCTTCATACAGATAGCGGTGTAGATATTTCCATGTTCATACAGATAGCGGTGTAGATATTTCCATGTTCATACAGATAGCGGTGTAGATATTTCCATGTTCATACAGATAGCGGTGTAGATATTTCCATGTTCACACAGATAGCGGTGTAGATATTTCCATGTTCATACCAATAGCAGTGTAGATATTTCCATGTTCATACCGATAGCGGTGTAGACATTTCCATGTTCAAACAGTTAGCGGTGTAGATATTTCCATGTTCATACAGATGGCGGTGTAGATATTTACATGTTCATACAGATGGCGGTGTAGATATTTCCATGTTCGTACGGATGGCAGTGTAGATATTTCCATGTTCATACAAGTGGCGGTGTAGATATTTCCATGTTTTTACAGATAGCAGTGTAGTTATTTCCATGTTTATAGAGATAGCAGTGTATATATTTCCATTGATATACAGTTAGCTGTGTAGATATTTGCATGGTCATACAGATAGCGGTGTAGATATTTCCATGTTCGTACAGATAGCGGTGTAGATATTTCCATGTTCATACAGATAGCGGTGTAGATATTTCCATGTTCATACAGATAACGGTGTAGATATTTCCATGTTCATACAGATAGCGGTGTAGATATTTCCATGTTCATACAGTTAGCGGTGTAGATATTTCCATGTTCATACAGATGGCGGTGTAGATATTTACATGTTCATACAGATGGCGGTATAGATATTTCCATGTTCGTACAGATGGCGGTGTAGGTATTTCCATGTTCATAGAGATGGCGGTGTAGATATTTCCATGTTTATGCAGATAGCGGTATAGATATTTCCATGTTTATACAGATGTTGGTGTAGATATTTCCATGTTTAAACAGATGGCGGTCTAGATATTTCCAAGTTTACAGAGATAGCGGTGTAGTTATTTCCAAGTTTATAGTGACAGCGTTGTAGATATTTCCGTGTTGATACAGATAGCGGTGAAGATATTTCCATGTTTATACAAATAGCGGTGTAGATATTTCCATGTTTATACAGATAGCAGTGTAGATATTTCCATGTTTATAGAGATAGTGGTGTAGATAATTTCAATTTTATACAGAGAGCAGTGTAGATATTTCCAAGTTCATACAGATAGCGGTGTAGATATTTCCACGTTTATAGAGATGGCGGTGTAGATATTTCCATGTTCATACAGAGGACGGTGTAGATATTTCCATGTTTATAGGGATGGCGGTGTAGATATTTTCATGTTTACACAGATGGCGGTGTAGATATTTCCATGTTCATACAGATAGCGGTGTAGATATTTCCATGTTCATACAGATAGCGGTGTAGATATTTCCATGTTAATACAGATAGCGGTGTAGATATTTCCATGCTCATACAGGTGGCGGTGTAGATATTTCCATGTTTATAGAGATGGCGGTCTAGATATTTCCATGTTTACAGAGATAGTGGTGTAGTTATTTCCAAGTTTATAGAGACAGCGTTGTAGACATTTCCATGTTTATACAAATAGCGGTGAAGACATTTCCATGTTTATACAGATAGCTGTGTAGATATTTCCATGTTTATACAGATAGCGGTGTAGATATTTCCATGTTTATACAGATAGCAGTGTAGATATTTCCATGTTTATAGAGATAGTGGTGTAGATAATTTCAATTTTATACAGAGAGCAGTGTAGATATTTCCAAGTTCATACAGATAGCGGTGTAGATATTTCCACGTTTATAGAGATGGCGGTGTAGATATTTCCATGTTCATACAGAGGACGGTGTAGATATTTCCATGTTTATAGGGATGGCGATGTAGATATTTTCATGTTTACACAGCTGGCGGTGTAGATATTTCCATGTTTACATAGATAGCGGTGTAGACATTTCCATGTTTACACAGATAGCGGTGTGGATATTTCCATGTTTATGCAGATAGCAGTGTAGATATTTCAATGTTTATACAGATAGCGGTGCGGATATTTCCATGTTTATTCAGATAGTGGTGCGGATATTTCCATGTTTATACAGATAGTTGGGTAGATATTTCCATGTTTATACAGATAGCGGTGTAGATATTTCCATCTTAATACAGATGGCGGTGTAGATATGTCCATGTTCGTACAGATGGCGGTGTAGATATTTCCATGTTCATACTGATGGCGGTGCAGATATTTTGAAGTTTATAGAGATAGCGCTGTAGATATTTCCATATTTATAGAGAAATCTGTGTAGATATTTCCATGTATATTCAGATAGCTGCGTAGATATTTCCATGTTCATGCAGATAGCGGTGTAGATATTTCCATGTTCATCCAGATTCTGGTGTACATATATCCATGTTCATACAGATGGCGGTGAAGATATTTCCATGTTCATACAGATGGCGGTGTAGGTATTTCCATGTTCATACAATTGGCGTTGTAGTTACTTCCATGTTCATAGAGATGGCGGTGTAGATATTTCCATGTTTTTACAGATAGCAGTGTTGTTATTTCCATGTTTTTAGAGATACCAGTGTGGATATTTCCATTGATATACAGATAGCTGTGTAGATATTTGCATGTTCATACAGATAGCGGTGTAGATATTTCCATGTTCATACAGATGGCGGTGTAGATATTTCCATGTTCATACAGATAGCGGTGTAGATATTTCCATGTTTGTATGGATGGCAGTGTAGATATTTCCATGTTCATACAGGTGGCGGTGTAGATATTTCCATGTTCATACAGATAACGGTGAAGATATTTACATGTTCATACAGATGGCGGTAGAGATATTTCCATGTTCGTACAGATGGCGGTGTAGATATTTCCATGTTCATACAGATGGCGGTGTAGATATTTCCATGTTTATACAGATAGCAGTGTAGTTATTTCCATGTTTATAGAGATAGCAGTATAGATATTTCCATAGATATACAGATAGCTGTGTAGATATTTGCATGTTAATACAGATAGCGGTGTAGATATTTCCATGTTCATACAGATAGCGGTGTAGATATTTCCATGTTCATACTGATAGCGGTGTAGATATTTCCATGTTCATACAGATAACGGTGTAGATATTTCCATGTTCATACAGATAGCGGTGTAGATATTTCCATGTTCATACAGTTAGCGGTGTTGATATTTCCATGTTCATACAGATGGCGGTGTAGATATTTACATGTTCATATAGACGGCGGTATAGATATTTCCATGTTCGTACAGATGGCGGTGTAGATATTTCCATGTTCATAGAGATGGCGGTGTAGATATTTCCATGTTTATGCAGATAGCGGTATAGATATTTCCATGTTTATACAGATGGTGGTGTAGATATTTCCATGTTTATAGAGATGGCGGTCTAGATATTTCCATGTTTACAGAGATAGTGGTTTAGTTATTTCCAAGTTTATAGAGACAGCGTTGTAGATATTTCCATGTTTATACAGATAGCGGTGAAGATATTTCCATGTTTATACAGATAGCGGTGTAGATATTTCCATGTTTATACAGATAGCAGTGTAGATATTTCCATGTTTATAGAGATAGTGGTGTAGATAATTTC
This sequence comes from Gorilla gorilla gorilla, assembly GCF_029281585.2. Classification (NCBI taxonomy): domain Eukaryota; kingdom Metazoa; phylum Chordata; class Mammalia; order Primates; family Hominidae; genus Gorilla; species Gorilla gorilla. The sequence goes on along the minus strand of NC_073231.2, from coordinate 4,060,767 downwards.
AATTTTATACAGAGAGCAGTGTAGATATTTCCAAGTTCATACAGATAGTGGTGTAGGAAATTCCACGTTTATAGAGATGGCGGTGTAGATATTTCCATGTTCATACAGATATCGGTGTAGATATTTCCATCTTAATACAGATGGCGGTGTAGATATGTCCATGTTCATACAGATGGCGGTGTAGATATTTCGAAGTTTATAGAGATAGCGCTGTAGTTATTTCCATATTTATAGAGAAATCTCTGTAGATATTTCCAAGTATATTCAGATAGCTGTGTAGATATTTCCATGTTCATGCAGATAACGGTGTAGATATTTCCATGTTCATCCAGATGCCGGTGTACATATATCCATGTTCATACAGATGGCGGTGAAGATATTTCCATGTTCATACAGATGGCGGTGTAGGTAATTCCATGTTCATACAAATGGCGGTGTAGTTACTTCCATGTTCATAGAGATGGCGGTGTAGATATTTCCAGGTTCATACAAATGGTGGTGTAGATATTTCCATGTTCATAGAGATGGCGGTGTAGGTATTTCCATGTTTGTACAGATAGCAGTGTAGTTATTTCCATGTTTATAGAGATACCAGTGTGGATATTTCCATTGATATACAGATAGCTGTGTAGATATTTGAATGTTCATACAGATAGCGGTGTAGATATTTCCATGTTCATACTGATAGCGGTGTAGATATTTCCATGTTCATACAGATAGCGGTGTAGATATTTCCATGTTCATACAGATAGCGGTGTAGATATTTCCATGTTCATACAGATAGCGGTGTAGATGTTTCCATGTTCGTACAGATAGCCGTGTAGATATTTCCATGTTCATACCGATAGCAGTGTAGACATTTCCCTGTTCATACATTTAGCGGTGTAGATATTTCCATGTTCATACAGATGGCGGTGAAGATATTCATATGTTCATACAGATGGCGGTGTAGATATTTCCATGTTTGTACGGATGGCAGTGTAGATATTTCCATGTTCATACAGGTGGCGGTGTAGATATTTCCATGTTCATACAAATGGCGGTGTAGATATTTCCATGTTCATAGAGATGGCGGTGTAGATATTTCCATATTTATACAGATAGCAGTGTATTTATTTCCATGTTTATAGAGATAGCAGTGTAGATATTTCCATTGATATACAGATAGCTGTGTAGATATTTGCATGTTCATAGAGAGAGCGGTGTAGATATTTCCATGTTCATACAGATAGCGGTGTAGATATTTCCATGTTCATACAGATAGCGGTGTAGATGTTTCCATGTTCGTACAGATAGCCGTGTAGATATTTCCATGTTCATACCAATAGCGGTGTAGACATTTCCCTGTTAATACAGATGGCATTGTAGATATTTCCATGTTCATACAGATGGCAGTATAGATATTTCCATGTTCGTACAGATGGCAGTGTAGGTATTTCCATGTTCATAGAGATGGCGGTGTAGATATTTCCATGTTTATGCAGATAGCGGTATAGATATTTCCATGTTTATACAGATGGTGGTGTAGATATTTCCATGTTTATAGAGATGGCGGTCTAGATATTTCCATGTTTACAGAGATAGGTGTGTAGTTATTTCCAAGTTTATATAGACAGCGTTGTAGATATTTCCTTGTTTATACAGATAGAGGTGAAGATATTTCCATGTTTATACAGATAGCGGTGTAGATATTTCCATGTTCATACAGATAGCAGTGTAGATATTTGCATGTTTATACAGATAGTGGTGTAGATAATTTCAATTTTATACAGAGAGCAGTGTAGATATTTCCAAGTTCATACAGATAGCGGTGTAGATATTTCCACGTTTATAGAGATGGCGGTGTAGATATTTCCATGTTCATACAGATGGCGGTGTAGATATTTCCATGTTTATAGGGATGGCGGTGTAGATATTTTCATGTTTACACAGATGGCGGTGTAGATATTTCCATGTTTACACAGATAGCGGTGTAGACATTTCCATGTTTACACAGATAGCAGTGTGGATATTTCCATGTTTATGCAGATAGCAGTGTAGATATTTCCATGTTTATACAGATAGCAGTGCTGATATTTCCATGTTTATGCAGATAGCGGTGAAGATATTTCCATGTTTATACAGATAGCGGTGTAGATATTTCCATGTTTATACAGATAGCGGTGTAGATATTTCCATCTTAATACAGATGGCGGTATAGATATGTCCATGTTCATACAGATGGCGGTGTAGATATTTCCATGTTTATACAGATAGCGGTGTAGATATTTCCATCTTAATACAGATGGCGGTGTAGATAAGTCCATGTTCGTACAGATGGCGGTGTAGATATTTCCATGTTCATAGAGATGACAGTGTAGATATTTCGAAGTTTATGGAGATAGCGCTGTAGATATTTCCATATTTATAGGGAAATCTGTGTAGATATTTCCATGTATATTCAGATAGCTGTGTAGATATTTCCATGTTCATGCAGATAGCGGTGTAGATATTTCCATGTTCATCCGGATGCCGGTGTAGATACATCCATGTTCATACAGATGGCGGTGAAGATATTTCCATGTTCATACAGATGGCTGTGTAGATATTTCCATCTTCATCGAGATGGCGGTGTAGATATTTCCATGTTGATACAGATAGCAGTGTAGTTATTTCCATGTTTATAGAGATAGCAGTGTAGATATTTCCATTGATATACAGATAGCGGTGTAGATATTTCCATGTTCATACAGATGGCGATGTAGGTATTTCCATGTTCATACAAATGGCGGTGTAGTTACTTCCATGTTCATAGAGATGGCGGTGTAGATATTTCCAGGTTCATACAAATGGCGGTGTAGATATTTACATGTTCATACAGATGGCGGTGTAGATATTTCCATGTTCGTACAGATGGCGGTGTAGATATTTCCAGGTTCATAGAGATGGCGGCGTAGATATTTCCATGTTTATGCAGATAGCGGTATAGATATTTCCATGTTTATACAGATGGTGGTGTAGATATTTCCATGTTTATAGAGATGGTGGTCTAGATATTTCCATGTTTATAGAGATAGTGGTGTAGTTATTTTCAAGTTTATAGAGACAGCATTGTAGATATTTCCATGTTTATAGAGATAGCGGTGAAGATATTTCTATGTTTATACAGATAGCGGTTTAGATATTTCCATGTTCGTACAGATAGCTGTGTAGATATTTCCATGTTCATACAGATAGCGGTGTAGATATTTCCATGTTTATAGAGATGGCGGTGTAGATATTTCCATGCTCATAGAAATGGCGGTGTAGATATTTCCATGTTCATAGAGATGGCGGTGTAGATATTTCCATGTTTATACAGATAGCTGTGTAGTTATTTCCATGGTTATAGAGATAGCAGTGCAGATATTTCCATTCATATACAGATAGCTGTGTAGATATTTGCATGTTCATACAGATAGCGGTGTAGATATTTCCATGTTCATACAGATAGCGGTGTAGATATTTCCATGTTCATACAGATAGCGGTGTAGATATTTCCATGTTCATACAGATGGCGGTGTAGATATTTACATGTTCATACAGATGGCGGTGTAGATATTTCCATGTTCATACAGATAGCGGTGTAGATATTTCCATGTTCATACAGATAGCGGTGTAGATAGTTCCTTGTTCATACCAATAGCGGTGTAGACATTTCCATGTTCATACAGATAGCGGTGTAGATATTTCCATGTTCATACAGATGGCGGTGTAGATATTTACATGTTCATACAGATGGCGGTGTAGATATTTCCATGTTCGTACGGATGTCAGTGTAGATATTTCCATGTTCATACAGGTGGCGGTGTAGATATTTCCTTGTTTATACAGATAGCAGTGTAGTTATTTCCATGTTTATAGAGATAGCAGTGTAGATATTTCTATTGATATACAGATAGCTATGTAGATATTTGCATGTTCATTCAGATAGCGGTGTAGATATTTCCATGTTCATACAGATAGCAGTGTAGATATTTCCATGTTCGTACAGATAGCGGTGTAGATATTTCCATGTTCATACAGATAACGGTGTAGATATTTCCATGTTCATACAGATAGCGGTGTAGATATTTCCATGTTCATACAGTTAGCGGTGTAGATATTTCCATGTTCATATAGATGGCGGTGTAGATATTTACATGTTCATACAGATGGCGGTGTAGATATTTCCATGTTCGTACAGATGGCGGTGTAGATATTTCCATGTTCATAGAGATGGCGGTGTAGATATTTCCATGTTTATACAGATAGCAGTGTAGTTATTTCCATGTTTATAGAGATGGCGGTCTAGATATTTCCATGTTTACAGAGATAGTGGTGTATTTATTTCCAAGTTTATAGAGACAGCGTTGTAGATATTTCCATGTTTATACAGATAGCGGTGAAAATATTTCCATGTTTATACAGATATCGGTGTAGATATTTCCATGTTTACACAGATAGCAGTGTAGATATTTCCATGTTTATAGAGATAGTGGTGTAGATAATTTCAATTTTATACAGAGAGCAGTGTAGGTATTTCCAAGTTCATACAGATAGCGGAGTAGATATTTCCACGTTTATAGAGATGGCGGTGTAGATATTTCCATGTTCATACAGAGGACGGTGTAGATATTTCCATGTTTATAGGGATGGCGGTGTAGATATTTTTATGTTTACACAGATGGCAGTGTAGATATTTCCATGTTTACACGGATAGCGGTGTAGACATTTCCATGCCTACACAGAGAGCGGTGTGGATATTTCCATGTTTATGCAGATTGCAGTGTAGATATTTCCATGTTTATACAGATAGCGGTGCGGATATTTCCATGTTTATTCAGATAGCGGTGCGGATATTTCCATGTTTATACAGATATTTGGGCAGATATTTCCATGTTTATACAGAAAGCGGTGTAGATATTTCCATCTTAATACAGATGGCGGTGTAGATATTTCCATGTTCGTAAAGATGGCGGTGTAGACATTTCTATGTTCATACAGATGGCGGTGTAGATATTTCGAAGTTTATAGAGATAGCGCTGTAGTTATTTCCATATTTATAGAGAAATCTGTGTAGATATTTCCATGTATGTTCAGATAGCTGTGTAGATATATCCATGTTCATGCTGATAGCGGTGTAGATATTTCCATGTTCATCCAGATGCCGGTGTACATATATCCATGTTCATACAGATGGCGGTGAAGATATTTCCATGTTCATACAGATGGCGGTGTAGGTATTTCCATGTTCCTACAAATGGCGGTGTAGATATTTCCATGTTCATAGAGATGGCGGTGTAGATAGTTCCAGGTTCATACAAATGGCGGTGTAGATATTTCCATATTCATAGAGATGGCGGTGTAGATATTTCCATGTTTATACAGATAGCAGTGTAGTTATTTCCATGTTAATAGAGATACCAGTGTGGATATTTCCATTGATATACAGACAGCTGTGTAGATATTTGCATATTCATACAGATAGCGGTGTAGATATTTCCATGTTCATACAGATGGCGGTGTAGCTATTTCCATGTTCATACAGATAGCGTTGTAGACATTTCCATCTTCATACAGATAGCGGTGTAGATATTTCCATGTTCATACAGATAGCGGTGTAGATATTTCCATGTTCATACCAATAGCGGTGTAGACATTTCCATGTTCATACAGTTAGCGGTGTAGATATTTCCATGTTTATACAGATGGCGGTGTAGATATTTCCATGTTCATACAGATGGCGGTGTAGATATTTCCATGTTCATAGAGATGGCGGTGTAGATAGTTCCATGTTTATGCAGATAGCGGTGAAGATATTTCCATGTTTATACAGATAGCGGTGTAGATATTTCCATTTTTATACAGATAGCGGTGTAGATATTTCCATCTTAATAGAGATGGCGGTGTAGATATGTCCATGTTCGTACAGATGGCGGTGTAGATATTTCCATGTTTATACAGATAGCGGTGTAGATATTTCCATCTTAATACAGATGGCGGTGTAGATAAGTCCATGTTCGTACAGATGGCGGTGTAGATATTTCCATGTTCATACAGATGACGGTGTAGATATTTCGAAGTTTATGGAGATAGCGCTGTAGATATTTCCATATTTATAGAGAAATCTGTGTAGATATTTCCATGTATATTCAGATAGCTGTGTAGATATTTCCATGTTCATGCAGATAGCGGTGTAGATATTTCCATGTTCATCCAGATGCTGGTGTACATATATCCATGTTCATACAGATGGCGGTGAAGATATTTCCATGCTCATACAGATGGCGGTGTAGGTATTTCCATGTTCATACAAATGGCGGTGTAGTTACTTCCATGTTCATAGAGATGGCGGTGTAGATATTTCCAGGTTCATACAAATGGCGGTGTGGATATTTCCATGTTCACAGAGATGGCGGTGAAGATATTTCCATGTTTATACAGATAGCAGTGTAGTTATTTCCATGTTTATAGAGATACCAGTGTGGATATTTCCATTGATATACAGATAGCTGTGTAGATATTTGCATGTTCATACAGATAGCGGTGTAGGTATTTCCATGTTCATACAGATAGCGGTGTAGATATTTCCATGTTCATACAGATTGCGGTGTAGATATTTCCATGTTCCTACAGATGGCGGTGTAGATATTTCGAAGTTTATAGAGATAGCGCTGTAGTTTTTTCCATATTTATAGAGAAATCGGTGTAGATATTTCCATGTATATTCAGATAGCTGTGTAGATACTTCCATGTTCATGCAGATAGCGGTGTAGATATTTCCATGTTCATCCAGATGCCGGTGTACATATATCCATGTTCATACAGATGGCGGTGAAGATATTTCCATGTTCATAAAAATGGTGGTGTAGATATTTCCATGTTGATACAAATGGCGGTGTAGATATTTCCATGTTCATAGAGATGGCGGTGTAGATATTTCCATGTTCATACAAATGGCGGTGTAGATATTTCCATCTTCATAGAGATGGCGGTGTAGATATTTCCATATTTATACAGATAGCAGTGGAGTTATTTCCATGTTTATAGAGATAGCAGTGTAGATATTTCCATTGATATACAGATAGCTGTGTAGATATTTGCATGTTCATACAGATAGCGGTGTAGATATTTCCATTTTCATACAGATAGCTGTGTAGGTATTTCCATGTTCATACAGATAGCGGTGTAGATATTTCCATGTACATACAGATGGCGGTGTAGATATTTACATGTTCATACAGATGGTGTTGTAGATATTTACATGTTCATACAGATGGCGGTGTAGATATTTCCATGTTCATACCAATAGCGGTGTAGGTATTTCCATGTTGATACAGTTAGCGGTGTAGATATTTCCATGTTCATACAGATGGCGTTGTAGATATTTACATGTTCATACAGATGGCGGTGTAGATATTTCCATGTTCGTACGGATGGCAGTGTAGATATTTCCATGTTCATACAGGTGGCGGTGTTGATATTTCCACGTTTATACAGATAGCAGTGTAGTTATTTCCATGTTTATAGAGACAGCTGTGTAGATATTTCCATTGATATACAGATAGCTGTGTAGATATTTGCATGTTCATACAGTTAGCGGTGTTCATATTTCCATGTTCATACAGATGGCGGTGTAGATATTTACATGTTCATACAGATGGCGGTATAGATATTTCCATGTTCGTAGAGATGGCGGTGTAGATATTTCCATGTTCATAGAGATGGCGGTGTAGATATTTCCATGTTTATGCAGATAGCGGTATAGATATTTCCATGTTTATACAGAGGGTGGTGTAGATATTTCCATGTTTATAGAGATGGCGGTGTAGATATTTCCAGGTTTACAGAGATAGTGGTGTAGTTATTTCCAAGTTTATAGAGACAGCGTTGTAGATATTTCCATGTTTATACAGATAGCGGTGAAGATATTTCCATGTTTATACAGATAGAGGTGTATATATTTCCATGTTTATACTGATAGCAGTGTAGATATTTCCATGTTTATAGAGTTAGTGGTGTAGATAATTTCAATTTCATACAGAGAGCAGTGTACATATTTCCAAGTTCATACAGATAGCGGTGTAGATATTTCCACTATTATAGAGATGGCGGTGTAGATATTTGCATGTTCATACAGAGGACGGTGTAGATATTTCCATGTTTAAAGGGATGGCGGTGTAGATATTTTCATGTTTACACAGATGGCGGTGTAGATATTTCCATGTTTACACAGATAGCGTTGTAGACATTTCCATGTTTACACAGATAGCGGTGTGGATATTTCCATGTTTATGCAGATAGCAGTGTAGATATTTCCATGTATATACAGATAGCGGTGTAGATATTTCCATGTTCATACAGTTAGCGGTGTAGATATTTCCATGTTCATACAGATGGCCGTGAAGATATTTACATGTTGATACAGATGGCGGTGTAGATATTTCCATGTTCATACAGATAGCGGTGTAGATATTTCCATGTTCATGCAGATGGCAGTGTAGGTATTTCCATGTTCATACAAATGGCGGTGTAGTTACTTCCATGTTCATAGAGATGGCGGTGTAGATATTTCCAGGTTCATACAAATGGCGGTGTAGATATTTCCATGTTCACAGAGATGGCGGTGTAGATATTTCCATGTTTATACAGATAGCAGTGTAGTTAATTCCATGTTTATAGAGATACCAGTGTGGATATTTCCATTGATATACAGATAGCTGTGTAGATATTTGCATGTTCATACAGATAGCGGTGTAGGTATTTCCATGTTCATACAGATAGCGGTGTAGATATTTCTATGTTCATACAGATAGCGGTGTAGATATTTCCATGTTCATACAGATAGCGGTGTGGATATTTCCATGTTCATACAGATGGCGGTGTTGATATTTCCATGTTCATACAGAGGACGGTGTAGATATTTCCATGTTTATAGGGATGGCGGTGTAGATATTTTCATGTTTACACAGATGGCGGTGTAGATATTTCCATGTTTACAGAGATAGTGGTGTAGTTATTTCCAAGTTTATAGAGACAGCGTTGTAGATATTTCCATGTTTATACAGATAGCGGTGAAGATATTTCCATGTTTATACAGATAGCGGTGTAGATATTTCCATGTTTATGCTGATAGCAGTGTAGATATTTCCATGTTTATAGAGATAGTGGTGTAGATAATTTCAATTTCATACAGAGTGCAGTGTAGATATTTCCAAGTTCATACAGATAGCGGTGTAGATATTTCCACGTTTATAGAGATGGCGGTGTAGATATTTCCATGTTCCTACAGAGGATGGTGTAGATATTTCCATGTTTATAGGGATGGCGGTGTAGATATTTTCATGTTTACACAGATGGCGTTGTAGATATTTCCATGTTTACACAGATAGCGGTGTAGACATTTCCATGTTTACACAGATAGCGGTGTGGATATTTCCATGTTTATGCAGATAGCAGTGTAGATATTTCCATGTATATACAGATAGCGGTGCGGATATTTCCATGTTTATTCAGATAGCGGTGCGGATATTTCCATGTTTATACAGATAGTTGGGCAGATATTTCCATGTTTATACAGATAGCGGTGTAGATATTTCCATCTTAATACAGATGGCGGTGTAGATATGTCCATGTTCGTACAGATGGCGGTGTAGATATTTGCATGTTCATACAGATGGCGGTGTAGATATTTCGAAGTTTATAGAGATAGCGATGTAGTTATTTCCTTATTTATAGAGAAATCTGTGCAGATATTTCCATGTATATTCAGATAGCTGTGTAGATATTTCCATGTTCATGCAGATTACGGTGCAGATATTTCCATGTTCATCCAGATGCCGGTGTACATATACCCATGTTCATACAGATGGCGGAGAAGATATTTCCATGTTCATACAGATGGCGGTGTAGGTATTTCCAAGTTCATTCAAATGGCGGTGTAGATATTTCCATGTTCATAGAGATGGCGGTGTAGATATTTCCAGGTTCATACAAATGACGGTGTAGATATTTCCATCTTCATAGAGATGGCGGTGTAGATACTTCCATGTTTATACAGATAGCAGTGGAGTTATTTCCATGTTTATAGAGATACCAGTGTGGATATTTCCATTGATGTACAAATAGCTGTGTAGATATTTGCATGTTCATACAGATAGCGGTGTAGATATTTACATGTTCATACAGATAGCGGTGTAGATATTTCCATGTTCATACCAATAGCAGAGTAGACATTTCCATGTTCATACATTGAGCGGTGTAGATATTTCCATGTTCATTCAGATGGCGGTGAAGATATTTACATGTTCATACAGATGGCGGTGTAGATATTTCCATGTTTGTACGGATGGCAGTGTAGATATTTCCATGTTCATACAGGTGGCGGTGTAGATATTTCCATGTTTATACAGATAGAAGTGTAGTTATTTCCATGTTAATAGAGATAGCTGTGTAGATATTTCCATTGATATACTGATAGCTGTGTAGATATTTGCATGTTCATAGAGATAGCGGTGTAGATATTTCCATGTTCATACAGATGGCGGTATAGATATTTCAATGTTCGTACAGATGGCGGTGTAGATATTTCCATATTCATAGAGATGGCGGTGTAGATTTTTCCATGTTTATGCAGATAGCGGTATAGATATTTCCATGTTTATACAGATGGTGGTGTAGATATTTCCATGTTGATAGAGATGGCGGTCTAGATATTTCCATGTTTACATACATAGTGGTGTAGTTATTTCCAAGTTTATAGAGACAGCGTTGTAGATATTTCCATGTTTATACAGATAGCGGTGAGGTTATTTCCATGTTTATACAGATAGCGGTGTAGATATTTCCTTGTTCGTACAGATAGCGGTGTAGATATTTCCATGTTCATACAGATAGCGGTGTAGATATTTCCATGTACTTACAGATAACGGTGTAGATATTTCCATGTTCATACAGATAGTGGTGTAGATATTTCCATGTTCAAACAGTTAGCGGTGTAGATATTTCCATGTTCATACAGATGGCGGTGTAGATATTTACATGTTCATAAAGATGGCGGTATAGATATTTCCATGTTCGTACAGATGGCGGTGTAGATATTTCCATGTACATAGAGATGGCGGTGTAGATATTTCCATGTTTTTGCAGATAGCGGTGTAGATATTTCCATGTTTATACTGGTGGTGGTGTAGATATTTCCATGTTTATAGAGAAGGAGGTCTAGATATTTCCATGTTTACAGAGATAGTGGTGTAGTTATTTCTAAGTTTATAGAGACAGCGTTGTAGATATTTCCATGTTTATACAGATAGGTATGAAGATATTTCCATGTTTATACAGATAGCGGTGTAGATATTTCCATGTTTATACAGATAGCAGTGTAGATATTTCCATGTTTATAGAGATAGTGGTGTAGATAATTTCAATTTCATACAGACGGCAGTGTAGATATTTCCAAGTTCATACAGATAGCTATGTAGATATTTCCACTTTTATAGACATGGCGGTGTAGATATTTCCATGTTCATACAGACGGCGGGGTAGATATTTCCATGTTTATAGGGATGGCGGCGTAGATATTTTCATGTTTACACAGATGGCGGGGTAGACATTTCCATGTTTACTCAGATAGCGGTGTGGATATTTCCATGTTTATGCAGATAGCAGTGTAGATATTTCCATGTTTATACAGATAGCGGTGCGGATATTTCCATGTTTATACAGATAGTTGGGCAGATATTTCCATGTTTATACAGATAGCGGTGTAGATATTTCCATCTTAATACAGATGGCGGTGGAGATATGTCCATGTTTGTACAGATGGCGGTGTAGATATTTCCATGTGCATACAGATGGCGGTGTAGATATTTCGAAGTTTATAGAGATAGCATTGTAGTTATTTCCATATTTATAGAGAAATCTGTGTAGATATTTCCATGTATATTCAGATTGCTGTGTAGATATTTCCATGTTCATGCAGATAGCGGTGTAGATATTTCCATGTTCATCGAGATGCCGGTGTACATATATCCATGTTCATACAGACGTCGGTGAAGATATTTCCATGTTCATACAGATGGTGGTGTAGATATTTCCATGTTCATACAAATGGCGGTATAGATGTTTCCATGTTCAGTGAGATGGCGGTGTAGATAATTCCATGTTCATACAAATGGCGGTGTAGATATTTCCATGATCATAGAGATGGCGGTGTAGATATTTCCATATTTATGCAGATAGCTGTGTAGTTATTTCCATGTTTATAGGGATAGCAGTGTAGATATTTTCATTGATATACAGATAGCTGTGTAGATATTTGCATGTTCATACAGATAGCGGTCTAGATATTTCCATGTTCATACAGATAGCGGTGTAGATATTTCCATGTTCATACAGATAGCGGTGTAGATATTTCCAACTTCATACAGATAGCTGTGTAGATATTTCCATGTTCATACAGATAGCGGTGTAGATATTTCCATGTTCATACTGTTAGCGGTGTAGATATTTCCATGTTCATACAGATGGCGGTGTAGATATTTACATGTTCATGCAGATGGCGGTGTAGATATTTCCATGTTCATACAGATAGCGGTGTAGATATTTCCATGTTCATACAGATAGCGGTGTAGATATTTCTATGTTCATACCGATAGCGGTGTAGATATTTCCATATTCATACAGTTAGCGGTGTAGATATTTCCATTTTCATGCAGACGGCGGTGTATTTACATCTTCATACAGATGGCGGTGTAGATATTTCCATGTTCGTACGGATGGCAGTGTAGATATTTCCATGTTCATACAGGTGGCGGTGTAGGTATTTCCATGTTTATACAGATAGCAGTGTAGTTATTTCCATGTTTATAGAGACAGCTGTGTAGATATTTCAATTGATATACAGATAGCTGTGTAGATATTTGCATGTTCATACAGATAGTGGTGTAGATATTTCCATGTTCGTACAGATAGCGGTGTAGATATTTCCATGTTCATACAGATAGCGGTGTAGATATTTCCATGTTCATACAGATAACGGTGTAGATATTTCCATGTTCATACAGATAGCGGTGTAGATATTTCCATGTTCATACACTTAGCGGTGTAGATATTTCCATGTTCATACAGATGGCGGTGTAGATATTTACATGTTCATACAGATGGCGGTATAGATATTTCCATGTTCGTACAGATGGCGGTGTAGATATTTCCATGTTCATAGAGATGGCGGTGTAGATATTTCCATGTTTATGCAGATAGCTGTATAGATATTTCCATGTTTATACAGATGGTGGTGTAGATATTCCCATGTTTATAGAGATGGCGGTGTAGGTATTTCCAGGTTTACAGAGATAGTGGTGTAGATATTTCCAAGTTTATAGAGACAGCGTTGTAGATATTTCCATGTTTATACAGATGGTGGTGTAGATATTTCCATGTTTATACAGATAGCGGTGTATATATTTCCATGTTTATACTGATAGCAGTGTAGGTATTTCCATGTTTATAGAGATAGTGGTGTAGATAATTTCAATTTCATACAGAGAGCAGTGTACATATTTCCAAGTTCATACAGATAGCGGTGTAGATATTTCCACGTTTATAGAGATGGCGGTGTAGATATTTGCATGTTCATACAGAGGACGGTGTAGATATTTCCATGTTTATAGGGATGGCGGTGTAGATATTTTCATGTTTACACAGATGGCGTTGTAGATATTTCCATGTTTACACAGATAGCGTTGTAGACATTTCCATGTTTACACAGATAGCGGTGTGGATATTTCCATGTTTATGCAGATAGCAGTGTAGGTATTTCCATGTATATACAGATAGCGGTGCGGATATTTCCATGTTTATTCAGATAGTGGTGCGGATATTTCCATGTTTATACAGATAGTTGGGCAGATATTTCCATGTTTATACAGATAGCGGTGTAGATATTTAAATCTTAATACAGATGGCGGTGTAGATATGTCCATGTTCGTACAGATGGCGGTGTAGATATTTGCATGTTCATACAGATGGCGGTGTAGATATTTCGAAGTTTATAGAGATAGCGATGTAGTTATTTCCATATTTATAGAGAAATCTGTGTAGATATTTCCATGTATATTCAGATAGATGTGTAGATATTTCCATGTTCATGCAGATTATGGTGTAGATATTTCCATGTTCATCCAGATGCCGGTGTACATATATCCATGTTCATACAGAGGGCGGTGAAGATATTTCCATGTTCATACAGATGGCGGTGTAGGATTTTCCAAGTTCATACAAATGGCGGTGTAGATATTTCCATGTTCATAGAGATGGCGGTGTAGATATTTCCAGGTTCATACAAATGGCGGTGTAGATATTTCCATGTTCATAGAGATGGCGGTGTAGATATTTCCATGTTTATACAGATAGCAGTGTAGTTATTTCCATGTTTATAGAGATACCAGTGTGGATATTTCCATTGATATACAGATAGCTGTGTAGATATTTGCATGTTCATACAGATAGCGGTGTAGATATTTCCATGTTCATACAGATAGCGGTGTAGATATTTCCATGTTCATACAGATAGTGGTGTAGATATTTCCATGCTCATACAGATAGCGGTGTAGGTATTTCCATGTTCATACAGTTAGCGGTGTAGGTATTTCCATGTTCATACAGATGGCGGTGTAGATATTTACAAGTTCATACAGATGGCGGTGTAGATATTTACATGTTCATACAGATGGCGGTGTAGATATTTTCATGTTTATACAGATAGTGGTGTAGATATTTCCATGTTCATACAGATAGCCGTGTAGATATTTCCATGTTCATACCAATTGCGGTGTAGATATTTCCATGTTGATACAGTTAGCGGTGTAGATATTTCCATGTTCATACAGATGGCGGTGTAGATATTTACATGTTCATACAGATGGCGGTGTAGATATTTCCACGTTCGTACGGATGGCAGTGTAGATATTTCCATGTTCATACAGGTGGCGGTGTTGATATTTCCATGTTTATACAGATAGCAGTGTAGTTATTTCCATGTTTATAGAGACAGCTGTGTAGATATTTCCATTGATATACAGATAGCTGTGTAGATATTTGCATGTTCATACAGTTAGCAGTGTAGATATTTCCATGTTAATACAGATGGCGGTGTAGATATTTACATGTTCATACAGATGGCGGTATGGATATTTCCATGTTCGTACAGATGGCGGTGTAGGTATTTCCATGTTCATAGAGATGGCGGTGTAGATATTTCCATGTTTATGCAGATAGCGGTATAGATATTTCCATGTTTATACAGATGGTGGTGTAGATATTTCCATGTTTATAGAGATGGCGGTCTAGATATTTCCATGTTTACAGAGATAGCGGTGTAGTTATTTCCAAGTTTATAGAGACAGCGTTGTAGATATTTCCATGTTTATACAGATAGCGGTGAAGGTATTTCCATGTTTATACAGATAGCGGTGTAGATATTTCCATGTTTATACAGATAGCAGTGTAGATATTTCCATGTTTATAGAGATAGTGGTGTAGATAATTTCAATTTTATACAGAGAGCAGTGTAGATATTTTCAAGTTCATACAGATAGCGGTGTAGATATTTCCACGTTTATAGAGATGGCGGTGTAGATATTTCCATGTTCATACAGAGGACGGTGTAGATATTTCCATGTTTATAGGGATGGCGGTGTAGATATTTTCCTGTTTACACAGATAGCGGTGTAGATATTTCCATGTTTACACAGATAGCGGTGTAGACATTTCCATGTTAACACAGATAGCGGTGTGGATATTTCCATGTTTATGCAGATAGCAGTGAAGATATTTCCATGTTTATTCATATAGCGGTGTGGATATTTCCATGTTTATTCAGATAGCGGTGCGGATATTTCCATGTTGATACAGATAGTTGGGCAGATATTTCCATGTTTATACAGATAGCGGTGTAGATATTTCCATCTTAATACAGATGGCGGTGTAGATATGTCCATGTTTGTACAGATGGCGGTGTAGATATTTCCATGTTCATACAGATGGTGGTGTAGATATTTCGAAGTTTATAGAGATAGCGCTGTAGTTATTTCCATATTTATAGAGAAATCTGTGTAGATATTTCCATGTATATTCAGATAGCTGTGTAGATATTTCCATGTTCATGCAGATAGCGGTGTAGATATTCCCATGTTCATCCAGATGCCGGTGTACATATATCCATGTTCATACAGATGGCGGTGAAGATATTTCCATGTTCATACATATGGTGGTGTAGATATTTCCATGTTCCTACAAATGGCGGTGAAGATATTTCCATGTTCATACAGATGGCGGTGTAGATATTTCCATGTTCATAGAGATGGCGGTGCAAATATTTCCATGTTCATACAAATGGCGGTGTAGATATTTCCATGTTCATAGAGATGGCGGTGTAGATATTTCCATATTTATACAGATAGCAGTGTAGTTATTTCCATGTTTATAGAGATAGCAGTGTAGATATTTCCATTGATATACAGATAGCTGTGTAGATATTTCCATGTTCATACAGTTAGCGGTGTAGATATTTCCATGTTCATACAGATAGCGGTGTAGATATTTCCATGTTCATACAGATAGCGGTGTAGATATTTCCATGTTCATACAGATAGCGGTGTAGATATTTCCATGTTCATACAGATAGCGGTGTAGATAATTCCATGTTCATACAGTTAGCGGTGTAGATATTTCCATGTTCATACAGATGGCGGTGTAGATATTTACATGTTCATACAGAAGGCGGTGTAGATATTTCCATGTTCATACAGATAGCGGTGTAGATATTTCCATGTTCATACAGATAGCGGTGTAGATATTTCCATGTTCATACAGATAGCGGTGTAGATGTTTCCATGTTCATACAGATAGCGGTGTAGATATTTCCATGTTCATACAGATAGCGGTGTAGATGTTTCCATGTTCATACAGATAGCGGTGTAGATATTTCCATGTTCATACCGATAGCGGTGTAGATATTTCCATGTTCATACCGATAGCGGTGTAGACATTTCCATGTTCATACAGTTAGCGTTGTAGATATTTCCATGTTCATACAGATGGCGGTGTAGATATTTACATGTTCATACAGATGGCGGTGTAGATATTTCCATGTTCGTACGGATGGCAGTGTAGATATTTCCATGTTCACACAGGTGGCGGTGTAGATATTTCCATGTTTATACAGATAGCAGTGTAGTTATTTCCATGTTTATAGAGATAGCAGTGTATATATTTCCATTGATATACAGTTAGCTGTGTAGATATTTGCATGGTCATACAGATAGCGGTGTAGATATTTCCATGTTCGTACAGATAGCGGTGTAGATATTTCCATGTTCATACAGATAGCGGTGTAGATATTTCCATGTTCATACAGCTAACAGTGTAGATATTTCCATGTTCATACAGATAGCGGTGTAGATATTTCCATGTTCATACAGATAGCGGTGTAGATATTTCCATGTTCATACCAATAGCGGTGTAGACATTTCCATGTTCATACATTTAGCGGTGTAGATATTTCCATGTTCATACAGATGGCGGTGAAGATATTTCCATGTTCATACAGATGGCGGTGTAGATATTTCCATGTTTGTACGGATGGCAGTGTAGATATTTCCATCTTCATACAGGTGGCGGTGTAGATATTTCCATGTTTATACAGATAGCAGTGTAGGTATTTCCATGTTAATAGAGATAGCTGTGTGGATATTTCCATTGATATACAGATAGCTGTGTAGATATTTGCATGTTCATACAGATACCGGTGTAGATATTTCCATGTTCGTACAGATAGCGGTGTAGATATTTCCATGTTCATACAGATAGCGGTGTAGATATTTCCATGTTCACACAGATAACGGTGTAGATATTTCCATGTTCATACAGACAGCGGTGTAGATATTTCCATGTTCACACAGTTAGCGGTGTAGATATTTCCATGTTCATACAGATGGCGGTGTAGATATTTCCATGTTCATACAGACGGCGGTATAAATATATCCATGTTCGTATAGATGGCGGTGTAGATATTTCCATGTTCATACAGATAGCGGTATAGATATTTCCATGTTTATTCAGATGGTGGTGTAGATATTTCCATGTATATAGAGATGGCGTTCTAGATATTTCCATGTTTACAGAGATAGTGGTGTAGTTATTTCCAAGTTTATAGAGACACCGTTGTAGATATTTCCATGTTTATACAGATGGCGGTGAAGGTATTTCCATGTTTCTACAGATAGCGGTGTAGATATTTCCATGTTTATACAGATAGCAGTGTAGATATTTCCATGTTTATAGAGATAGTGGTGTAGATAATTTCAATTTTATGCAGATAGCAGTGTAGATATTTCCAAGTTGATACAGATAGCGGTGTAGATATTTCCACGTTTATAGAGATGGCGGTGTAGATATTTCCATGTTCATACATAGGACGGTGTAGATATTTCCATGTTTATAGGGATGGCGGTGTAGATATTTTCATGTTTACACAGATGGCGGTGTAGATATTTCCATGTTTACATAGATAGCGGTGTAGACATTTCCATGTTTACACAGATAGCGGTGTGGATATTTCCATGTTTATGCAGATAGCACTGTAGATATTTCCATGTTAAAACAGATAGCGGTGCGGATATTTCCATGTTTATTCAGATAGCGGTGCGGATATTTCCATGTTTATACAGATAGTTGGGCAGATATTTCCATGTTTATACAGATAGCGGTGTAGATATTTCCATCTTAATACAGATGGCGGTGTAGATATATCAATGTTCGTACAGATGGCGGTGTAGATATTTCCATGTTCATACAGATGGTGGTGTAGATATTTCGAAGTTTATAGAGATAGCGCTGTAGATATTTCCATATTTATAGAGAAATCTGTGTAGATATTTCCATGTATATTCAGATAGCTGTGTAGATATTTCAATGTTCATGCAGATAGCGGTGTAGATATTTCCATGTTCATCCAGATGCCGGTGTACATATATCCATGTTCATACAGATGGCGGTGAAGATATTTCCATGTTCATACAGATGGCGGTGTAGGTATTTCCATGTTCATACAAATGGCGGTGTAGTTTCTTCCATGTTCATAGAGATGGCGGTGTAGATATTTCGAGGTTCATACAAATGGCGGTGTAGATATTTCCATGTTCATAGAGATGGCGGTGTAGATATTTCCATGTTTGTACAGATAGCAGTGTAGTTATTTCCATGTTTATAGAGATACCAGTGTGGATATTTCCATTGATATACAGATAGCTGTGTAGATATTTGCATGTTCATACAGATAGCGGTGTAGATATCTCCATCTTCATACAGATAGCGGTGTAGATATTTCCATGTTCATACAGATAGCAGTGTAGATATTTCCATGTTTGTATGGATGGCAGTGTAGATATTTCCATGTTCATACAGGTGGCGGTGTAGATATTTCCATGTTCATACAGATAACGGTGAAGATATTTACATGTTCATACAGATGGCGGTAGAGATATTTCCATGTTCGTACAGATGGCGGTGTAGATATTTCCATGTTCATACAGATGGCGGTGTAGATATTTCCATGTTTATACAGATAGCAGTGTAGTTATTTCCATGTTTATAGAGATAGCAGTATAGATATTTCCATAGATATACAGATAGCTGTGTAGATATTTGCATGTTAATACAGATAGCGGTGTAGATATTTCCATGTTCATACAGATAGCGGTGTAGATATTTCCATGTTCATACTGATAGCGGTGTAGATATTTCCATGTTCATACAGATAACGGTGTAGATATTTCCATGTTCATACAGATAGCGGTGTAGATATTTCCATGTTCATACAGTTAGCGGTGTTGATATTTCCATGTTCATACAGATGGCGGTGTAGATATTTACATGTTCATATAGACGGCGGTATAGATATTTCCATGTTCGTACAGATGGCGGTGTAGATATTTCCATGTTCATAGAGATGGCGGTGTAGATATTTCCATGTTTATGCAGATAGCGGTATAGATATTTCCATGTTTATACAGATGGTGGTGTAGATATTTCCATGTTTATAGAGATGGCGGTCTAGATATTTCCATGTTTACAGAGATAGTGGTTTAGTTATTTCCAAGTTTATAGAGACAGCGTTGTAGATATTTCCATGTTTATACAGATAGCGGTGAAGATATTTCCATGTTTATACAGATAGCGGTGTAGATATTTCCATGTTTATACAGATAGCAGTGTAGATATTTCCATGTTTATAGAGATAGTGGTGTAGATAATTTCAATTTTATACAGAGAGCAGTGTAGATATTTCCAAGTTCATACAGATAGTGGTGTAGAAAATTCCACGTTTATAGAGATGGCGGTGTAGATATTTCCATGTTCATACAGATATCGGTGTAGATATTCCATCTTAATACAGATGGCGGTGTAGATATGTCCATGTTCATACAGATGGCGGTGTAGATATTTCGAAGTTTATAGAGATAGCGCTGTAGTTATTTCCATATTTATAGAGAAATCTCTGTAGATATTTCCAAGTATATTCAGATAGCTGTGTAGATATTTCCATGTTCATGCAGATAACGGTGTAGATATTTCCATGTTCATCCAGATGCCGGTGTACATATATCCATGTTCATACAGATGGCGGTGAAGATATTTCCATGTTCAGATGGCGGTGTAGGTAATTCCATGTTCATACAAATGGCGGTGTAGTTACTTCCATGTTCATAGAGATGGCGGTGTAGATATTTCCAGGTTCATACAAATGGTGGTGTAGATATTTCCATGTTCATAGAGATGGCGGTGTAGGTATTTCCATGTTTGTACAGATAGCAGTGTAGTTATTTCCATGTTTATAGAGATACCAGTGTGGATATTTCCATTGATATACAGATAGCTGTGTAGATATTTGAATGTTCATACAGATAGCGGTGTAGATATTTCCATGTTCATACTGATAGCGGTGTAGATATTTCCATGTTCATACAGATAGCGGTGTAGATATTTCCATGTTCATACAGATAGCGGTGTAGATGTTTCCATGTTCGTACAGATAGCCGTGTAGATATTTCCATGTTCATACCGATATCAGTGTAGACATTTCCCTGTTCATACATTTAGCGGTGTAGATATTTCCATGTTCATACAGATGGCGGTGAAGATATTCATATGTTCATACAGATGGCGGTGTAGATATTTCCATGTTTGTACGGATGGCAGTGTAGATATTTCCATGTTCATACAGGTGGCGGTGTAGATATTTCCATGTTCATACAAATGGCGGTGTAGATATTTCCATGTTCATAGAGATGGCGGTGTAGATATTTCCATATTTATACAGATAGCAGTGTATTTATTTCCATGTTTATAGAGATAGCAGTGTAGATATTTCCATTGATATACAGATAGCTGTGTAGATATTTGCATGTTCATAGAGAGAGCGGTGTAGATATTTCCATGTTCATACAGATAGCGGTGTAGATATTTCCATGTTCATACAGATAGCGGTGTAGATGTTTCCATGTTCGTACAGATAGCCGTGTAGATATTTCCATGTTCATACCAATAGCGGTGTAGACATTTCCCTGTTAATACAGATGGCGTTGTAGATATTTCCATGTTCATACAGATGGCGGTATAGATATTTCCATGTTCGTACAGATGACAGTGTAGGTATTTCCATGTTCATAGAGATGGCGGTGTAGATATTTCCATGTTTATGCAGATAGCGGTATAGATATTTCCATGTTTATACAGATGGTGGTGTAGATATTTCCATGTTTATAGAGATGGCGGTCTAGATATTTCCATGTTTACAGAGATAGGTGTGTAGTTATTTCCAAGTTTATATAGACAGCGTTGTAGATATTTCCTTGTTTATACAGATAGAGGTGAAGATATTTCCATGTTTATACAGATAGCGGTGTAGATATTTCCATGTTCATACAGATAGCAGTGTAGATATTTGCATGTTTATACAGATAGTGGTGTAGATAATTTCAATTTTATACAGAGAGCAGTGTAGATATTTCCAAGTTCATACAGATAGCGGTGTAGATATTTCCACGTTTATAGAGATGGCGGTGTAGATATTTCCATGTTCATACAGATGGCGGTGTAGATATTTCCATGTTTATAGGGATGGCGGTGTAGATATTTTCATGTTTACACAGATGGCGGTGTAGATATTTCCATGTTTACACAGATAGCGGTGTAGACATTTCCATGTTTACACAGATAGCGGTGTGGATATTTCCATGTTTATGCAGATAGCAGTGTAGATATTTCCATGTTTATACAGATAGCAGTGCTGATATTTCCATGTTTATGCAGATAGCGGTGAAGATATTTCCATGTTTATACAGATAGCGGTGTAGATATTTCCATGTTTATACAGATAGCGGTGTAGATATTTCCATCTTAATACAGATGGCGGTATAGATATGTCCATGTTCATACAGATGGCGGTGTAGATATTTCCATGTTTATACAGATAGCGGTGTAGATATTTCCATCTTAATACAGATGGCGGTGTAGATAAGTCCATGTTCGTACAGATGGCGGTGTAGATATTTCCATGTTCATAGAGATGACAGTGTAGATATTTCGAAGTTTATGGAGATAGCGCTGTAGATATTTCCGAATTTATAGGGAAATCTGTGTAGATATTTCCATGTATATTCAGATAGCTGTGTAGATATTTCCATGTTCATGCAGATAGCGGTGTAGATATTTCCATGTTCATCCGGATGCCGGTGTAGATACATCCATGTTCATACAGATGGCGGTGAAGATATTTCCATGTTCATACAGATGGCTGTGTAGATATTTCCATCTTCATCGAGATGGCGGTGTAGATATTTCCATGTTGATACAGATAGCAGTGTAGTTATTTCCATGTTTATAGAGATAGCAGTGTAGATATTTCCATTGATATACAGATAGCGGTGTAGATATTTCCATGTTCATACAGATGGCGATGTAGGTATTTCCATGTTCATACAAATGGCGGTGTAGTTACTTCCATGTTCATAGAGATGGCGGTGTAGATATTTCCAGGTTCATACAAATGGCGGTGTAGATATTTACATGTTCATACAGATGGCGGTGTAGATATTTCCATGTTCGTACGGATGGCAGTGTAGATATTTCCATGTTCATACAGGTGGCGGTGTAGATATTTCCATGTTTATACAGAGAGCAGTGTAGTTATTTCCATGTTTATAGAGATACCAGTGTGGATATTTCCATTGATATACAGATAGCTGTGTAGATATTTGCATGTTCATACAGAGAGTGGTGTAGATATTTCCATGTTCATACAGATAGCGGTGTAGATATTTCCATGTTCATACAGATAGCGGTGTAGATATTTCCATGTTCATACAGTTAGCGGTGTAGATATTTCCATGTTCATACAGATGGCGGTGTAGATATTTACATGTTCATACAGATGGCGGTGTAGATATTTCCATGTTCATACAGATAGCGGTGTAGATATTTCCATGTTCATACAGATAGCGGTGTAGATAGTTCCTTGTTCATACCAATAGCGGTGTAGACATTTCCATGTTCATACAGATAGCGGTGTAGATATTTCCATGTTCATACAGATGGCGGTGTAGATATTTACATGTTCATACAGATGGCGGTGTAGATATTTCCATGTTCGTACGGATGTCAGTGTAGATATTTCCATGTTCATACAGGTGGCGGTGTAGATATTTCCTTGTTTATACAGATAGCAGTGTAGTTATTTCCATGTTTATAGAGATAGCAGTGTAGATATTTCTATTGATATACAGATAGCTATGTAGATATTTGCATGTTCATTCAGATAGCGGTGTAGATATTTCCATGTTCATACAGATAGCAGTGTAGATATTTCCATGTTCGTACAGATAGCGGTGTAGATATTTCCATGTTCATACAGATAACGGTGTAGATATTTCCATGTTCATACAGATAGCGGTGTAGATATTTCCATGTTCATACAGTTAGCGGTGTAGATATTTCCATGTTCATATAGATGGCGGTGTAGATATTTACATGTTCATACAGATGGCGGTGTAGATATTTCCATGTTCGTACAGATGGCGGTGTAGATATTTCCATGTTCATAGAGATGGCGGTGTAGATATTTCCATGTTTATACAGATAGCAGTGTAGATATTTCCATGTTTATAGAGATGGCGGTCTAGATATTTCCATGTTTACAGAGATAGTGGTGTATTTATTTCCAAGTTTATAGAGACAGCGTTGTAGATATTTCCATGTTTATACAGATAGCGGTGAAAATATTTCCATGTTTATACAGATATCGGTGTAGATATTTCCATGTTTACACAGATAGCAGTGTAGATATTTCCATGTTTATAGAGATAGTGGTGTAGATAATTTCAATTTTATACAGAGAGCAGTGTAGTTATTTCCAAGTTCATACAGATAGCGGAGTAGATATTTCCACGTTTATAGAGATGGCGGTGTAGATATTTCCATGTTCATACAGAGGACGGTGTAGATATTTCCATGTTTATAGGGATGGCGGTGTAGATATTTTTATGTTTACACAGATGGCAGTGTAGATATTTCCATGTTTACACGGATAGCGGTGTAGACATTTCCATGCCTACACAGAGAGCGGTGTGGATATTTCCATGTTTATGCAGATTGCAGTGTAGATATTTCCATGTTTATACAGATAGCGGTGCGGATATTTCCATGTTTATTCAGATAGCGGTGCGGATATTTCCATGTTTATACAGATATTTGGGCAGATATTTCCATGTTTATACAGAAAGCGGTGTAGATATTTCCATCTTAATACAGATGGCGGTGTAGATATTTCCATGTTCGTAAAGATGGCGGTGTAGACATTTCTATGTTCATACAGATGGCGGTGTAGATATTTCGAAGTTTATAGAGATAGCGCTGTAGTTATTTCCATATTTATAGAGAAATCTGTGTAGATATTTCCATGTATGTTCAGATAGCTGTGTAGATATATCCATGTTCATGCTGATAGCGGTGTAGATATTTCCATGTTCATCCAGATGCCGGTGTACATATATCCATGTTCATACAGATGGCGGTGAAGATATTTCCATGTTCATACAGATGGCGGTGTAGGTATTTCCATGTTCCTACAAATGGCGGTGTAGATATTTCCATGTTCATAGAGATGGCGGTGTAGATAGTTCCAGGTTCATACAAATGGCGGTGTAGATATTTCCATATTCATAGAGATGGCGGTGTAGATATTTCCATGTTTATACAGATAGCAGTGTAGTTATTTCCATGTTAATAGAGATACCAGTGTGGATATTTCCATTGATATACAGACAGCTGTGTAGATATTTGCATATTCATACAGATAGCGGTGTAGATATTTCCATGTTCATACAGATGGCGGTGTAGCTATTTCCATGTTCATACAGATAGCGTTGTAGACATTTCCATCTTCATACAGATAGCGGTGTAGATATTTCCATGTTCATACAGATAGCGGTGTAGATATTTCCATGTTCATACCAATAGCGGTGTAGACATTTCCATGTTCATACAGTTAGCGGTGTAGATATTTCCATGTTTATACAGATGGCGGTGTAGATATTTCCATGTTCATACAGATGGCGGTGTAGATATTTCCATGTTCATAGAGATGGCGGTGTAGATAGTTCCATGTTTATGCAGATAGCGGTGAAGATATTTCCATGTTTATACAGATAGCGGTGTAGATATTTCCATTTTTATACAGATAGCGGTGTAGATATTTCCATCTTAATAGAGATGGCGGTGTAGATATGTCCATGTTCGTACAGATGGCGGTGTAGATATTTCCATGTTTATACAGATAGCGGTGTAGATATTTCCATCTTAATACAGATGGCGGTGTAGATAAGTCCATGTTCGTACAGATGGCGGTGTAGATATTTCCATGTTCATACAGATGACGGTGTAGATATTTCGAAGTTTATGGAGATAGCGCTGTAGATATTTCCATATTTATAGAGAAATCTGTGTAGATATTTCCATGTATATTCAGATAGCTGTGTAGATATTTCCATGTTCATGCAGATAGCGGTGTAGATATTTCCATGTTCATCCAGATGCTGGTGTACATATATCCATGTTCATACAGATGGCGGTGAAGATATTTCCATGCTCATACAGATGGCGGTGTAGGTATTTCCATGTTCATACAAATGGCGGTGTAGTTACTTCCATGTTCATAGAGATGGCGGTGTAGATATTTCCAGGTTCATACAAATGGCGGTGTGGATATTTCCATGTTCACAGAGATGGCGGTGAAGATATTTCCATGTTTATACAGATAGCAGTGTAGATATTTCCATGTTTATTCAGATAGTGGTGCGGATATTTCCATGTTTATACAGATAGTTGGGCAGATATTTCCATCTTTATACAGATAGCGGTGTAGATATTTCCATCTTAATACAGATGGCGGTGTAGATATGTCCATGTTCGTACAGATGGCGGTGTAGATATTTGCATGTTCATACAGATGGCGGCATAGATATTTCGAAGTTTATAGAGATAGCGATGTAGTTATTTCCATATTTATAGAGAAATCTGGGTAGATATTTCCATGTATTTTCAGATAGCTGTGTAGATATTTCCA
Organism: Gorilla gorilla gorilla; assembly: GCF_029281585.2. Taxonomy (NCBI): domain Eukaryota; kingdom Metazoa; phylum Chordata; class Mammalia; order Primates; family Hominidae; genus Gorilla; species Gorilla gorilla. Next base: position 4,034,087 of record NC_073231.2, on the reverse strand, counting down.
TGTTCATGCAGATTACGGTGTAGATATTTCCATGTTTATCCAGATGCCGGTGTACATATATCCATGTTCATACAGATGGCGGTGAAGATATTTCCATGTTCATACAGATGTCCGTGTAGGAAATTCCAAGTTCATACAAATGGCGGTGTAGATATTTCCATGTTCATAGAGATGGCGGTGTAGATATTTCCAGGTTCATACAAATGGCGGTGTAGATATTTCCATGTTCATAGAGATGGCGGTGTAGATATTTCCATGTTTATACAGATAGCAGTGTAGTTATTTCAATGTTTATAGAGATACCGGTGTGGATATTTCCATTGATATACAGATAGCTGTGTAGATATTTGCATGTTCGTACAGATAGCGGTGTAGATATTTCCATGTTCATACAGATAGCGGTGTAGATATTTCCATGTTCATACAGATAGCGGTGTAGGTATTTCCATGTTAATACAGATAGCGGTGTAGATATTTCCATGTTCATACAGATAGCGGTGTAGATATTTCCATGTTCATACAGTTAGCGGTGTAGATATTTCCATGTTCATACAGATGGCGGTGAAGATATTTACATGTTGATATAGATGGCGGTGTAGATATTTCCATGTTCATACAGATAGCGGTGTAGATATTTCCATGTTCATACAGAAGGCGGTGTAGATATTACCATGTTCATCCAGATGCCGGTGTACATATATCCATGTTCATACAGATGGCGGTGAAGATATTTCCATGTTCATACACATGGTGGTGTAGATATTTCTATGTTCATACAAATGGTGGTGTAGATATTTCTATGTTCATAGAGATGGCGGTGTAGATAATTCCATGTTCATACAAATGGCGGTGTAGATATTTCCATATTCATAGAGATGGCGGTGTAGATATTTCCATATTTATACAGATAGCATTGTAGTTATTTCCATGTTTATAGGGATAGCAGTGTAGATATTTTCATTGATATACAGATAGCTGTGTAGATATTTGCATGTTCATACAGATAGCGGTCTAGATATTTCCATGTTCATACAGATAGCGGTGTAGATATTTGCATGTTCATACAGATAGCGGTGTAGATATTTCCATGTTCATACAGATAGTGGTGTAGATATTTCCATGCTCATACAGATAGCGGTGTAGGTATTTCCATGTTCATACAGTTAGCGGTGTAGGTATTTCCATGTTCATACAGATGGCGGTGTAGATATTTACAAGTTCATACAGATGGCGGTGTAGATATTTACATGTTCATACAGATGGCAGTGTAGATATTTCCATGTTTATAGGGATGGCGGTGTAGATATTTTGATGTTTACACAGATGGCGGTGTAGATATTTCCATGTTGACACGGATAGCGGTGTAGACATTTCCATGTTTACACAGATAGCGGTGTGGATATTTCCAGGTTTATACAGATAGCAGTGTAGATATTTCCATGTTTATGCAGATAGCGGTGCGGATATTTCCATGTTTATTCAGATAACAGTGCGGATATTTCCATGTTTATACAGATAGCGGTGTAGATATTTCCATCTTAATACAGATGGCGGAGTAGATATGTCCATGTTCGTACAGATGGCGGTGTAGATATTTCCATGTTCATACAGATGGCGGTGTAGATATTTCGAAGTTTATAGAGATAGCGCTGTAGTTATTTCCATATTTATAGAGAAATCGGTGTAGATATTTCCATGTATATTCAGATAGCTGTGTAGATACTTCCATGTTCATGCAGATAGCGGTGTAGATATTTCCATGTTCATCCAGATGCCGGTGTACATATATCCATGTTCATACAGATGGCGGTGAAGATATTTCCATGTTCATAAAAATGGTGGTGTAGATATTTCCATGTTGATACAAATGGCGGTGTAGATATTTCCATGTTCATAGAGATGGCGGTGTAGATATTTCCATGTTCATACAAATGGCGGTGTAGATATTTCCATCTTCATAGAGATGGCGGTGTAGATATTTCCATATTTATACAGATAGCAGTGGAGTTATTTCCATGTTTATAGAGATAGCAGTGTAGATATTTCCATTGATATACAGATAGCTGTGTAGATATTTGCATGTTCATACAGGTAGCGGTGTAGATATTTCCATTTTCATACAGATAGCTGTGTAGGTATTTCCATGTTCATACAGATAGCTGTGTAGATATTTCCATGTACATACAGATGGCGGTGTAGATATTTACATGTTCATACAGATGGTGTTGTAGATATTTACATGTTCATACAGATGGCGGTGTAGATATTTCCATGTTCATACCAATAGCGGTGTAGGTATTTCCATGTTGATACAGTTAGCGGTGTAGATATTTCCATGTTCATACAGATGGCGTTGTAGATATTTACATGTTCATACAGATGGCGGTGTAGATATTTCCATGTTCGTACGGATGGCAGTGTAGATATTTCCATGTTCATACAGGTGGCGGTGTTGATATTTCCACGTTTATACAGATAGCAGTGTAGTTATTTCCATGTTTATAGAGACAGCTGTGTAGATATTTCCATTGATATACAGATAGCTGTGTAGATATTTGCATGTTCATACAGTTAGCGGTGTTCATATTTCCATGTTCATACAGATGGCGGTGTAGATATTTACATGTTCATACAGATGACGGTATAGATATCTCCATGTTCGTAGAGATGGCGGTGTAGATATTTCCATGTTCATAGAGATGGCGGTGTAGATATTTCCATGTTTATGCAGATAGCGGTATAGATATTTCCATGTTTATACAGAGGGTGGTGTAGATATTTCCATGTTTATAGAGATGGCGGTGTAGATATTTCCAGGTTTACAGAGATAGTGGTGTAGTTATTTCCAAGTTTATAGAGACAGCGTTGTAGATATTTCCATGTTTATACAGATAGCAGTGAAGATATTTCCATGTTTATACAGATAGAGGTGTATATATTTCCATGTTTATACTGATAGCAGTGTAGATATTTCCATGTTTATAGAGTTAGTGGTGTAGATAATTTCAATTTCATACAGAGAGCAGTGTACATATTTCCAAGTTCATACAGATAGCGGTGTAGATATTTCCACTATTATAGAGATGGCGGTGTAGATATTTGCATGTTCATACAGAGGACGGTGTAGATATTTCCATGTTTAAAGGGATGGCGGTGTAGATATTTTCATGTTTACACAGATGGCGGTGTAGATATTTCCATGTTTACACAGATAGCGTTGTAGACATTTCCATGTTTACACAGATAGCGGTGTGGATATTTCCATGTTTATGCAGATAGCAGTGTAGATATTTCCATGTATATACAGATAGCGGTGTAGATATTTCCATGTTCATACAGTTAGCGGTGTAGATATTTCCATGTTCATACAGATGGCCGTGAAGATATTTACATGTTGATACAGATGGCGGTGTAGATATTTCCATGTTCATACAGATAGCGGTGTAGATATTTCCATGTTCATGCAGATGGCAGTGTAGGTATTTCCATGTTCATACAAATGGCGGTGTAGTTACTTCCATGTTCATAGAGATGGCGGTGTAGATATTTCCAGGTTCATACAAATGGCGGTGTAGATATTTCCATGTTCACAGAGATGGCGGTGTAGATATTTCCATGTTTATACAGATAGCAGTGTAGTTATTTCCATGTTTATAGAGATACCAGTGTGGATATTTCCATTGATATACAGATAGCTGTGTAGATATTTGCATGTTCATACAGATAGCGGTGTAGATATTTCCATGTTCATACAGATAGCGGTGTAGATATTTCCATGTTCATACAGATAGCGGTGTGGATATTTCCATGTTCATACAGATGGCGGTGTTGATATTTCCATGTTCATACAGAGGACGGTGTAGATATTTCCATGTTTATAGGGATGGCGGTGTAGATATTTTCATGTTTACACAGATGGCGGTGTAGATATTTCCATGTTTACAGAGATAGTGGTGTAGTTATTTCCAAGTTTATAGAGACAGCGTTGTAGATATTTCCATGTTTATACAGATAGCGGTGAAGATATTTCCATGTTTATACAGATAGCGGTGTAGATATTTCCATGTTTATGCTGATAGCAGTGTAGATATTTCCATGTTTATAGAGATAGTGGTGTAGATAATTTCAATTTCATACAGAGTGCAGTGTAGATATTTCCAAGTTCATACAGATAGCGGTGTAGATATTTCCACGTTTATAGAGATGGCGGTGTAGATATTTCCATGTTCCTACAGAGGATGGTGTAGATATTTCCATGTTTATAGGGATGGCTGTGTAGATATTTTCATGTTTACACAGATGGCGTTGTAGATATTTCCATGTTTACACAGATAGCGGTGTAGACATTTCCATGTTTACACAGATAGCGGTGTGGATATTTCCATGTTTATGCAGATAGCAGTGTAGATATTTCCATGTATATACAGATAGCGGTGCGGATATTTCCATGTTTATTCAGATAGCGGTGCGGATATTTCCATGTTTATACAGATAGTTGGGCAGATATTTCCATGTTTATACAGATAGCGGTGTAGATATTTCCATCTTAATACAGATGGCGGTGTAGATATGTCCATGTTCGTACAGATGGCGGTTTAGATATTTGCATGTTCATACAGATGGCGGTGTAGATATTTCGAAGTTTATAGAGATAGCGATGTAGTTATTTCCTTATTTATAGAGAAATCTGTGCAGATATTTCCATGTATATTCAGATAGCTGTGTAGATATTTCCATGTTCATGCAGATTACGGTGCAGATATTTCCATGTTCATCCAGATGCCGGTGTACATATACCCATGTTCATACAGATGGCGGAGAAGATATTTCCATGTTCATACAGATGGCGGTGTAGGTATTTCCAAGTTCATTCAAATGGCGGTGTAGATATTTCCATGTTCATAGAGATGGCGGTGTAGATATTTCCAGGTTCATACAAATGACGGTGTAGATATTTCCATCTTCATAGAGATGGCGGTGTAGATACTTCCATGTTTATACAGATAGCAGTGTAGTTATTTCCATGTTTATAGAGATACCAGTGTGGATATTTCCATTGATGTACAAATAGCTGTGTAGATATTTGCATGTTCATACAGATAGCGGTGTAGATATTTACATGTTCATACAGATAGCGGTGTAGATATTTCCATGTTCATACCAATAGCGGAGTAGACATTTCCATGTTCATACATTGAGCGGTGTAGATATTTCCATGTTCATTCAGATGGCGGTGAAGATATTTACATGTTCATACAGATGGCGGTGTAGATATTTCCATGTTTGTACGGATGGCAGAGTAGATATTTCCATGTTCATACAGGTGGCGGTGTAGATATTTCCATGTTTATACAGATAGCAGTGTAGTTATTTCCATGTTAATAGAGATAGCTGTGTAGATATTTCCATTGATATACTGATAGCTGTGTAGATATTTGCATGTTCATAGAGATAGCGGTGTAGACATTTCCATGTTCATACAGATGGCGGTATAGATATTTCAATGTTCGTACAGATGGCGGTGTAGATATTTCCATATTCATAGAGATGGCGGTGTAGATTTTTCCATGTTTATGCAGATAGCGGTATAGATATTTCCATGTTTATACAGATGGTGGTGTAGATATTTCCATGTTGATAGAGATGGCGGTCTAGATATTTCCATGTTTACAGAGATAGTGGTGTAGTTATTTCCAAGTTTATAGAGACAGCGTTGTAGATATTTCCATGTTTATACAGATAGCGGTGAGGTTATTTCCATGTTTATACAGATAGCGGTGTAGATATTTCCTTGTTCGTACAGATAGCGGTGTAGATATTTCCATGTTCATACAGATAGCGGTGTAGATATTTCCATGTACTTACAGATAACGGTGTAGATATTTCCATGTTCATACAGATAGTGGTGTAGATATTTCCATGTTCAAACAGTTAGCGGTGTAGATATTTCCATGTTCATACAGATGGCGGTGTAGATATTTACATGTTCATAAAGATGGCGGTATAGATATTTCCATGTTCGTACAGATGGCGGTGTAGATATTTCCATGTACATAGAGATGGCGGTGTAGATATTTCCATGTTTTTGCAGATAGCGGTGTAGATATTTCCATGTTTATACTGATGGTGGGGTAGATATTTCCATGTTTATAGAGAAGGAGGTCTAGATATTTCCATGTTTACAGAGATAGTGGTGTAGTTATTTCTAAGTTTATAGAGACAGCGTTGTAGATATTTCCATGTTTATACAGATAGGTATGAAGATATTTCCATGTTTATACAGATAGCGGTGTAGATATTTCCATGTTTATACAGATAGCAGTGTAGATATTTCCATGTTTATAGAGATAGTGGTGTAGATAATTTCAATTTCATACAGACGGCAGTGTAGATATTTCCAAGTTCATACAGATAGCTATGTAGATATTTCCACGTTTATAGACATGGCGGTGTAGATATTTCCATGTTCATACAGACGGCGGGGTAGATATTTCCATGTTTATAGGGATGGCGGCGTAGATATTTTCATGTTTACACAGATGGCGGGGTAGACATTTCCATGTTTACTCAGATAGCGGTGTGGATATTTCCATGTTTATGCAGATAGCAGTGTAGATATTTCCATGTTTATACAGATAGCGGTGCGGATATTTCCATGTTTATACAGATAGTTGGGCAGATATTTCCATGTTTATACAGATAGCGGTGTAGATATTTCCATCTTAATACAGATGGCGGTGGAGATATGTCCATGTTTGTACAGATGGCGGTGTAGATATTTCCATGTTCATACAGATGGCGGTGTAGATATTTCGAAGTTTATAGAGATAGCATTGTAGTTATTTCCATATTTATAGAGAAATCTGTGTAGATATTTCCATGTATATTCAGATTGCTGTGTAGATATTTCCATGTTCATGCAGATAGCGGTGTAGATATTTCCATGTTCATCGAGATGCCGGTGTACATATATCCATGTTCATACAGACGTCGGTGAAGATATTTCCATGTTCATACAGATGGTGGTGTAGATATTTCCATGTTCATACAAATGGCGGTATAGATATTTCCATGTTCAGTGAGATGGCGGTGTAGATAATTCCATGTTCATACAAATGGCGGTGTAGATATTTCCATGATCATAGAGATGGCGGTGTAGATATTTCCATATTTATGCAGATAGCTGTGTAGTTATTTCCATGTTTATAGGGATAGCAGTGTAGATATTTTCATTGATATACAGATAGCTGTGTAGATATTTGCATGTTCATACAGATAGCGGTCTAGATATTTCCATGTTCATACAGATAGCGGTGTAGATATTTCCATGTTCATACAGATAGCGGTGTAGATATTTCCAACTTCATACAGATAGCTGTGTAGATATTTCCATGTTCATACAGATAGCGGTGTAGATATTTCCATGTTCATACTGTTAGCGGTGTAGATATTTCCATGTTCATACAGATGGCGGTGTAGATATTTACATGTTCATGCAGATGGCGGTGTAGATATTTCCATGTTCATACAGATAGCGGTGTAGATATTTCCATGTTCATACAGATAGCGGTGTAGATATTTCTATGTTCATACCGATAGCGGTGTAGATATTTCCATATTCATACAGTTAGCGGTGTAGATATTTCCATTTTCATGCAGACGGCGGTGTATTTACATCTTCATACAGATGGCGGTGTAGATATTTCCATGTTCGTACGGATGGCAGTGTAGATATTTCCATGTTCATACAGGTGGCGGTGTAGGTATTTCCATGTTTATACAGATAGCAGTGTAGTTATTTCCATGTTTATAGAGACAGCTGTGTAGATATTTCAATTGATATACAGATAGCTGTGTAGATATTTGCATGTTCATACAGATAGTGGTGTAGATATTTCCATGTTCGTACAGATAGCGGTGTAGATATTTCCATGTTCATACAGATAGCGGTGTAGATATTTCCATGTTCATACAGATAACGGTGTAGATATTTCCATGTTCATACAGATAGCGGTGTAGATATTTCCATGTTCATACACTTAGCGGTGTAGATATTTCCATGTTCATACAGATGGCGGTGTAGATATTTACATGTTCATACAGATGGCGGTATAGATATTTCCATGTTCGTACAGATGGCGGTGTAGATATTTCCATGTTCATAGAGATGGCGGTGTAGATATTTCCATGTTTATGCAGATAGCGGTATAGATATTTCCATGTTTATACAGATGGTGGTGTAGATATTCCCATGTTTATAGAGATGGCGGTGTAGGTATTTCCAGGTTTACAGAGATAGTGGTGTAGATATTTCCAAGTTTATAGAGACAGCGTTGTAGATATTTCCATGTTTATACAGATGGTGGTGTAGATATTTCCATGTTTATACAGATAGCGGTGTATATATTTCCATGTTTATACTGATAGCAGTGTAGATATTTCCATGTTTATAGAGATAGTGGTGTAGATAATTTCAATTTCATACAGAGAGCAGTGTACATATTTCCAAGTTCATACAGATAGCGGTGTAGATATTTCCACGTTTATAGAGATGGCGGTGTAGATATTTGCATGTTCATACAGAGGACGGTGTAGATATTTCCATGTTTATAGGGATGGCGGTGTAGATATTTTCATGTTTACACAGATGGCGTTGTAGATATTTCCATGTTTACACAGATAGCGTTGTAGACATTTCCATGTTTACACAGATAGCGGTGTGGATATTTCCATGTTTATGCAGATAGCAGTGTAGGTATTTCCATGTATATACAGATAGCGGTGCGGATATTTCCATGTTTATTCAGATAGTGGTGCGGATATTTCCATGTTTATACAGATAGTTGGGCAGATATTTCCATGTTTATACAGATAGCGGTGTAGATATTTAAATCTTAATACAGATGGCGGTGTAGATATGTCCATGTTCGTACAGATGGCGGTGTAGATATTTGCATGTTCATACAGATGGCGGTGTAGATATTTCGAAGTTTATAGAGATAGCGATGTAGTTATTTCCATATTTATAGAGAAATCTGTGTAGATATTTCCATGTATATTCAGATAGCTGTGTAGATATTTCCATGTTCATGCAGATTATGGTGTAGATATTTCCATGTTCATCCAGATGCCGGTGTACATATATCCATGTTCATACAGAGGGCGGTGAAGATATTTCCATGTTCATACAGATGGCGGTGTAGGATTTTCCAAGTTCATACAAATGGCGGTGTAGATATTTCCATGTTCATAGAGATGGCGGTGTAGATATTTCCAGGTTCATACAAAAGGCGGTGTAGATATTTCCATGTTCATAGAGATGGCGGTGTAGATATTTCCATGTTTATACAGATAGCAGTGTAGTTATTTCCATGTTTATAGAGATACCAGTGTGGATATTTCCATTGATATACAGATAGCTGTGTAGATATTTGCATGTTCATACAGATAGCGGTGTAGATATTTCCATGTTCATACAGATAGCGGTGTAGATATTTCCATGTTCATACAGATAGTGGTGTAGATATTTCCATGCTCATACAGATAGCGGTGTAGGTATTTCCATGTTCATACAGTTAGCGGTGTAGGTATTTCCATGTTCATACAGATGGCGGTGTAGATATTTACAAGTTCATACAGATGGCGGTGTAGATATTTACATGTTCATACAGATGGCGGTGTAGATATTTTCATGTTTATACAGATAGTGGTGTAGATATTTCCATGTTCATACAGATAGCCGTGTAGATATTTCCATGTTCATACCAATTGCGGTGTAGATATTTCCATGTTGATACAGTTAGCGGTGTAGATATTTCCATGTTCATACAGATGGCGGTGTAGATATTTACATGTTCATACAGATGGCCGTGTAGATATTTCCACGTTCGTACGGATGGCAGTGTAGATATTTCCATGTTCATACAGGTGGCGGTGTTGATATTTCCATGTTTATACAGATAGCAGTGTAGTTATTTCCATGTTTATAGAGACAGCTGTGTAGATATTTCCATTGATATACAGATAGCTGTGTAGATATTTGCATGCTCATACAGTTAGCGGTGTAGATATTTCCATGTTCATACAGATGGCGGTTGTTGATATTTACATGTTCATACAGATGGCGGTATGGATATTTCCATGTTCGTACAGATGGCGGTGTAGGTATTTCCATGTTCATAGAGATGGCGGTGTAGATATTTCCATGTTTATGCAGATAGCGGTATAGATATTTCCATGTTTATACAGATGGTGGTGTAGATATTTCCATGTTTATAGAGATGGCGGTCTAGATATTTCCATGTTTACAGAGATAGCGGTGTAGTTATTTCCAAGTTTATAGAGACAGCGTTGTAGATATTTCCATGTTTATACAGATAGCGGTGAAGGTATTTCCATGTTTATACAGATAGCGGTGTAGATATTTCCATGTTTATACAGATAGCAGTGTAGATATTTCCATGTTTATAGAGATAGTGGTGTAGATAATTTCAATTTTATACAGAGAGCAGTGTAGATATTTCCAAGTTCATACAGATAGCGGTGTAGATGTTTCCATGTTCATACAGATAGCGGTGTAGATATTTCCATGTTCATACCGATAGCGGTGTAGATATTTCCATGTTCATACCGATAGCGGTGTAGACATTTCCATGTTCATACAGTTAGCGTTGTAGATATTTCCATGTTCATACAGATGGCGGTGTAGATATTTACATGTTCATACAGATGGCGGTGTAGATATTTCCATGTTCGTACGGATGGCAGTGTAGATATTTCCATGTTCACACAGGTGGCGGTGTAGATATTTCCATGTTTATACAGATAGCAGTGTAGTTATTTCCATGTTTATAGAGATAGCAGTGTATATATTTCCATTGATATACAGTTAGCTGTGTAGATATTTGCATGGTCATACAGATAGCGGTGTAGATATTTCCATGTTCGTACAGATAGCGGTGTAGATATTTCCATGTTCATACAGATAGCGGTGTAGATATTTCCATGTTCATACAGCTAACAGTGTAGATATTTCCATGTTCATACAGATAGCGGTGTAGATATTTCCATGTTCATACAGATAGCGGTGTAGATATTTCCATGTTCATACCAATAGCGGTGTAGACATTTCCATGTTCATACATTTAGCGGTGTAGATATTTCCATGTTCATACAGATGGCGGTGAAGATATTTCCATGTTCATACAGACGGCGGTATAAATATATCCATGTTCGTATAGATGGCGGTGTAGATATTTCCATGTTCATACAGATAGCGGTATAGATATTTCCACGTTTATTCAGATGGTGGTGTAGATATTTCCATGTATATAGAGATGGCGGTCTAGATATTTCCATGTTTACAGAGATAGTGGTGTAGTTATTTCCAAGTTTATAGAGACACCGTTGTAGTTATTTCCATGTTTATACAGATGGCGGTGAAGGTATTTCCATGTTTCTACAGATAGCGGTGTAGATATTTCCATGTTTATACAGATAGCAGTGTAGATATTTCCATGTTTATAGAGATAGTGGTGTAGATAATTTCAATTTTATGCAGATAGCAGTGTAGATATTTCCAAGTTGATACAGATAGCGGTGTAGATATTTCCACGTTTATAGAGATGGCGGTGTAGATATTTCCATGTTCATACATAGGACGGTGTAGATATTTCCATGTTTATAGGGATGGCGGTGTAGATATTTTCATGTTTACACAGATGGCGGTGTAGATATTTCCATGTTTACATAGATAGCGGTGTAGACATTTCCATGTTTACACAGATAGCGGTGTGGATATTTCCATGTTTATGCAGATAGCAGTGTAGATAGTTCCATGTTAAAACAGATAGCGGTGCGGATATTTCCATGTTTATTCAGATAGCGGTGCGGATATTTCCATGTTTATACAGATAGTTGGGCAGATATTTCCATGTTTATACAGATAGCGGTGTAGATATTTCCATCTTAATACAGATGGCGGTGTAGATATATCAATGTTCGTACAGATGGCGGTGTAGATATTTCCATGTTCATACAGATGGTGGTGTAGATATTTCGAAGTTTATAGAGATAGCGCTGTAGATATTTCCATATTTATAGAGAAATCTGTGTAGATATTTCCATGTATATTCAGATAGCTGTGTAGATATTTCAATGTTCATGCAGATAGCGGTGTAGATATTTCCATGTTCATCCAGATGCCGGTGTACATATATCCATGTTCATACAGATGGCGGTGAAGATATTTCCATGTTCATACAGATGGCGGTGTAGGTATTTCCATGTTCATACAAATGGCGGTGTAGTTACTTCCATGTTCATAGAGATGGCGGTGTAGATATTTCGAGGTTCATACAAATGGCGGTGTAGATATTTCCATGTTCATAGAGATGGCGGTGTAGATATTTCCATGTTTGTACAGATAGCAGTGTAGTTATTTCCATGTTTATAGAGATACCAGTGTGGATATTTCCATTGATATACAGATAGCTGTGTAGATATTTGCATGTTCATACAGATAGCGGTGTAGATATCTCCATCTTCATACAGATAGCGGTGTAGATATTTCCATGTTCTTACAGATAGCGGTGTAGATATTTCCATGTTCATACAGATAGCGGTGTAGATGTTTCCATGTTCATACAGATAGCGGTGTAGATATTTCCATGTTCATACCGATAGCGGTGTAGATATTTCCATGTTCATACCGATAGCGGTGTAGACATTTCCATGTTCATACAGTTAGCGTTGTAGATATTTCCATGTTCATACAGATGGTGGTGTAGATATTTACATGTTCATACAGATGGCGGTGTAGATATTTCCATGTTCGTACGGATGGCAGTGTAGATATTTCCATGTTCACACAGGTGGCAGTGTAGATATTTCCATGTTTATACAGATAGCAGTGTAGTTATTTCCATGTTTATAGAGATAGCAGTGTATATATTTCCATTGATATACAGTTAGCTGTGTAGATATTTGCATGGTCATACAGATAGCGGTGTAGATATTTCCATGTTCGTACAGATAGCGGTGTAGATATTTCCATGTTCATACAGATAGCGGTGTAGATATTTCCATGTTCATACAGCTAACGGTGTAGATATTTCCATGTTCATACAGATAGCGGTGTAGATATTTCCATGTTCATACAGATGGCGGTGTAGATATTTCCATGTTTGTACGGATGGCAGTGTAGATATTTCCATCTTCATACAGGTGGCGGTGGAGATATTTCCATGTTTATACAGATAGCAGTGTAGTTATTTCCATGTTAATAGAGATAGCTGTGTGGATATTTCCATTGATATACAGATAGCTGTGTAGATATTTGCATGTTCATACAGATAGCGGTGTAGATATTTCCATGTTCGTACAGATAGCGGTGTAGATATTTCCATGTTCATACAGATAGCGGTGTAGATATTTCCATGTTCATACAGATAACGGTGTAGATATTTCCATGTTCATACAGACAGCGGTGTAGATATTTCCATGTTCACACAGTTAGCGGTGTAGATATTTCCATGTTCATACAGATGGCGGTGTAGATATTTCCATGTTCATACAGATGGCGGTATAAATATATCCATGTTCGTACAGATGGCGGTGTAGATATTTCCATGTTCATACAGATAGCGGTATAGATATTTCCATGTTTATACAGATGGTGGTGTAGATATTTCCATGTATATAGAGATGGCGGTCTAGATATTTCCATGTTTACAGAGATAGTGGTGTAGTTATTTCCAAGTTTATAGAGACACCGTTGTAGATATTTCCATGTTTATACAGATGGCGGTGAAGGTATTTCCATGTTTATACAGATAGCGGTGTAGATATTTCCATGTTTATACAGATAGCAGTGTAGATATTTCCATGTTTATAGAGATAGTGGTGTAGATAATTTCAATTTTATGCAGATAGCAGTGTAGATATTTCCAAGTTGATACAGATAGCGGTGTAGACATTTCCATGTTCATACAGTTAGCGGTGTAGATATTTCCATGTTCATACAGATGGCGGTGTAGATATTTACATGTTCATACAGATGGCGGTGTAGATATTTCCATGTTCGTACGGATGGCAGTGTAGATATTTCCATGTTCATACAAGTGGCGGTGTAGATATTTCCATGTTTTTACAGATAGCAGTGTAGTTATTTCCATGTTTATAGAGATAGCAGTGTATATATTTCCATTGAAATACAGTTAGCTGTGTAGATATTTGCATGGTCATACAGATAGCGGTGTAGATATTTCCATGTTCGTACAGATAGCGGTGTAGATATTTCCATGTTCATACAGATAGCGGTGTAGATATTTCCATGTTCATACAGATAACGGTGTAGATATTTCCATGTTCATACAGATAGCGGTGTAGATATTTCCATGTTCCTACAGTTAGCGGTGTAGATATTTCCATGTTCATACAGATGGCGGTGTAGATATTTACATGTTCATACAGATGGCAATATAGATATTTCCATGTTCGTACAGATGGCGGTGTAGGTATTTCCATGTTCATAGAGATGGCGGTGTAGATATTTCCATGTTTATGCAGATAGCGGTATAGATATTTCCATGTTTATACAGATGTTGGTGTAGATATTTCCATGTTTAAACAGATGGCGGTCTAGATATTTCCAAGTTTACAGAGATAGCGGTGTAGTTATTTCCAAGTTTATAGTGACAGCGTTGTAGATATTTCCGTGTTGATACAGATAGCGGTGAAGATATTTCCATGTTTATACACATTGCGGTGTAGATATTTCCATGTTTATACAGATAGCAGTGTAGATATTTCCATGTTTATAGAGATAGTGGTGTAGATAATTTCAATTTTATACAGAGAGCAGTGTAGATATTTCCAAGTTCATACAGATAGCGGTGTAGATATTTCCACGTTTATAGAGATGGCGGTGTAGGTATTTCCATGTTCATACAGAGGACGGTGTAGATATTTCCATGTTTATAGGGATGGCGGTGTAGATATTTTCAGGTTTACACAGATGGCGGTGTAGATATTTCCATGTTCATACAGATAGCGGTGTAGATATTTCCATGTTCATACAGATAGCGGTGTAGATATTTCCATGTTAATACAGATAGCGGTGTAGATATTTCCATGCTCATACAGGTGGCGGTGTAGATATTTCCATGTTTCTACAGATAGCAGTGTAGTTATTTCCATGTTTATAGAGATAGCAGTGTATATATTTCCATTGATATATAGATAGCTGTGTAGATATTTGCATGTTCATTCAGATAGCGGTGTAGATATTTCCATGTTCATACAGATAGCGGTGTAGATATTTCCTTGTTCATACAGATAGCGGTGTAGATATTTCCATGATCATACAGTTAGCGGTATAGATATTTCCATCTTCATACAGATAGCAGTGTAGATATTTCCATGTTCATACAGTTAGCAGTGTAGATATTTCCATGATCATACAGATGGCGGTGTAGATATTTACATGTTCAAAGAGATGGCGGTGTAGATATTTCCATGTTCATACAGATAGCGGTGTAGATATTTCCATGTTCATACAGATGGCGGTGTAGATATTTCCATGTTCCTACACATAGCGGTTAAGATATTTCCATGTTCATACAGATAGCGGTGTAGATATTTCCATGTTCATACCGATAGCGGTGTTGATATTTCCATGTTCATACAGTTAGCGGTGTAGATATTTCCATGTTCATACAGATGGCGGTGTAGATATTTACATGTTCATACAGATGGCGGTGTAGATATTTCCATGTTCGTACGGATGGCAGTGTAGATATTTCCATGTTTATAGGGATGGCGGTGTAGATATTTTCATGTTCATACTGATGGCGGTGTAGATATTTCCATGTTTATAGGGATGGCGGTGTAGATATTCTCATGTTTACACAGATGGCGGTGTAGATATGTCCATGTTTACACAGATAGCGGTGTAGACATTTACATGTTTACGCAGATAGCGGTGTGGATATTTCCATGTTTATGCAGATAGCAGTGAAGATATTTCCATGTTTATGCAGGTAGCGGTGCGGATATTTCCATGTTTATTCAGATATCGGTGCGGATATTTCCATGTTTATACAGATAGTTGGGCAGATATTTCCATGTTTATAAAGATAGCGGTGTAGATATTTCCATCTTAATACAGATGGCGGTGTAGATATGTCCATGTTCGTACACATGGCGGTGTAGATATTTGCATGTTCATACTGATGGCGGTGTAGATATTTCGAAGTTTATAGAGATAGCGATGTAGATATTTCCATATTTATAGAGAAATCTGTGTAGATATTTCCATGTATATTCAGATAGCTGTGTAGATATTTCCATGTTCATACAGACAGCGGTGTAGATATTTCCATGTTCATACAGTTAGCGGTGTAGATATTTCCATGTTCATACAGATGGCGGTGTAGATATTTACATGTTCATACAGATGCCGGTATAGGTATTTCCATGTTCATACAGATGGCGGTGTAGATATTTCCATGTTCATAGAGATGGCGGTGTAGGTATTTCCATGTTTATACAAATGGCGGTGTTGATATTTCCTTGTTCATAGAGGTGGCGGTGTAGATATTTCCAGGTTCATACAAATGGCGGTGTAGATATTTCCATTTTCATAGGGATGGTGGTGTAAATATTTCCATGTTTATACAGATAGCCGTGTAGTTATTTCCATGTTTATAGAGATACCAATGTGGATATTTCCATTGATATACAGATAGCTGTGTAGATATTTCCATGTTCATACAGATAGCGGTGTAGATATTTCCATGTTCATACAGATAGCGGTGTAGATATTTCCATGTTCATACAGATAGCGGTGTAGATATTTCCATGTTAATACAGATAGCGGTGTAGATATTTCCATGTTCATACAGATAGCAGTGTAGATATTTCCATGTTCATACAGTTAGCGGTGTACATATTTCCATGTTCATACAGATGGCGGTGTAGATATTTCCATGTTCATACAGTTAGCGGTGTACATATTTCCATGTTCATACAGATGGCGGTGTAGATATTTCGAAGTT
Source organism: Gorilla gorilla gorilla (assembly GCF_029281585.2). Taxonomy (NCBI): domain Eukaryota; kingdom Metazoa; phylum Chordata; class Mammalia; order Primates; family Hominidae; genus Gorilla; species Gorilla gorilla. The sequence continues at coordinate 4,017,030 of NC_073231.2, read as the reverse complement.
TATAGAGATAGCGATGTAATTATTTCCATATTTATAGATAAATCTGTGTAGATATTTCCATGTATATTCAGATAGCTGTGTAGATATTTCCATGTTCATGCAGATTACGGTGTAGATATTTCCATGTTCATCCAGATGCAGGTGTACATATATCCATGTTCATACAGATGGCGGTGAAGATATTTCCATGTTCATACAGATGGCGGTGTAGGTATTTCCATGTTTATACAAATGGCGGTGTTGATATTTCCATGTTCATAGAGATGGCGGTGTAGATATTTCCAGGTTCATACAAAAGGCGGTGTAGATATTTCCATGTTCATAGAGATGGCGGTGTAGATATTTCCATGTTTATACAGATAGCAGTGTAGTTATTTCCATGTTTATAGAGATACCAGTGTGGATATTTCCATGTTTATTCAGATAGCGGTGCGGATATTTCCATGTTTATACAGATAGTTGGGCAGATATTTCCATGTTTATACAGATAGCGGTGTAGACATTTCCATGTTTACACAGATAGCGGTGGAGATATTTAAATGTTCATACAGTTAGAGGTGTAGATATTTGCATGTTCATACAGATGGCTGTGTAGATATTTACATGTTCATACAGATGTCGGTATAGATATTTCAATGTTCGTACAGATGGCGGTGTAGATATTTCCATGTTCATAGAGATGGCGGTGTAGATATTTCCATGTTTTTGCAGATAGCGGTATAGATATTTCCATGTTCATACAAACGGTGGTGTAGATATTTCCATGTTTATAGAGATGGCGGTCTAGATATTTCCATGTTTACAGAGATAGTGGTGTATTTATTTCCAAGTTTATAGAGACAGCGTTGTAGATATTTCCATGTTTATACAGATAGGTATGAAGATATTTCCATGTTTATACATATAGCAGTGTAGATATTTCCATGTTTATAGAGATAGTGGTGTAGATTATTTCAATTTTATACAGAGAGCAGTGTAGATATTTCCATGTTCATTCAGATAGCGGTGTAGATATTTCCACGTTTATAGAGATGGCGGTGTAGATATTTCCATGTTCATACAGATAGCAGTGTATATATTTCCATGTTCATACAGATAGCGGTGTAGATATTTCCATGTTCATACCAATAGCGGTGTAGACATTTCCATGTTCATACATTTAGCGGTGTAGATATTTCCATGTTCATACAGATAGCGGTGTAGATATTTCCATGTTCATACAGATAGCAGTGTATATATTTCCATGTTCATACAGATAGCGGTGTAGATATTTCCATGTTCATACCAATAGCGGTGTAGACATTTCCATGTTCATACATTTAGCGGTGTAGATATTTCCATGTTCATACAGATGGCGGTGAGGATATTTCCATGTTCATACAGATGGCGGTGTAGATATTTCCATGTTTGTACGGATGGCAGTGTAGATATTTCCGTGTTCATACAGGTGGAGGTGTAGATATTTCCATGGTTATACAGATAGCAGTGTAGTTATTTCCATGTTAATAGAGATAGCTGTGTAGATATTTCCATTGATATACAGATAGCTGTGTAGATATTTGCATGTTCATACAGATAGCGGTGTAGATTTTTCCATGTTCGTACAGATAGCGGTGTAGATATTTCCATGTTCATACAGATAAAGGTGTAGATATTTCCATGTTCATGCAGATAGCAGTGTAGATATTTCCATGTTCATACAGATAGCGGTGTAGATATTTCCATGTTCATACAGATAACGGTGTAGATATTTCCATGTTCATACAGACAGCGGTGTAGATATATCCATGTTCATACAGTTAGCGGTGTAGATATTTCCATGTTCATACAGATGGCGGTGTAGATATTTACATGTTCATATAGATGGCGGTATAGATATTTCCATGTTCGTACAGATGGCGGTGTAGATATTTCCATGTTCATAGAGATGGCGGTGTAGATATTTCCATGTTTATGCAGATAGCGGTATAGATATTTCCATGTTTACACAGATGGTGGTGTAGATATTTCCATGTACATAGAGATGGCGGTCTACATATTTCCATGTTTACAGAGATACTGGTGTAGTTATTTCCAAGTTTATAGAGACAGTTTTGTAGATATTTCCTTGTTTATACAGATAGCTATGTAGATATTTCCATGTTTATACAGATAGCAGTGTAGATATTTCCATGTTTATAGAGATAGTGGTGTAGATAATTTCAATTTTATACAGAGAGCAGTGTAGATATTTCCAAGTTGATACAGATAGCGGTGTAGATATTTCCACGTTTATAGAGATGGCAGTGTAGATATTTCCATGTTCATACATAGGACGGTGTAGATATTTCCATGTCTATAGGGATGGCTCTGTAGATATTTTCATGTTTACACAGATGGCGGTGAAGATATTTCCATGTTTACATAGATAGCGGTGTAGACATTTCCATGTTTACACAGATAGCGGTGTGGATATTTCCATGGTTATGCAGATAGCAGTGTAGATATTTCCATGTTTATACAGATAGCGGTGCGGATATTTCCATGTTTATTCAGAGAGCGGTGCGGATATTTCCATGTTTATACAGATAGTTGGGCTGATATTTCCATGTTTATAGAGATAGCGATGTAGATGTTTCCATCTTAATACAGATGGCGGTGTAGATATGTCCATGTTCGTACAGATGGCGGTGTAGATATTTCCATGTTTATACAGATGGCGGTGTAGATATTTCGAAGTTTATAGAGATAGCGCTGTAGATATTTCCATATTTTTAGAGAAATCTGTGTAGATATTTCCATGTATATTCAGATAGCTGTGTAGATATATCCATGTTCATGCAGATAGCGGTGTAGATATTTCCATGTTCATCCAGATGCCGGTGTACATATATCCATGTTCATACAGATGGCGGTGAAGATATTTCCATGTTCATACAGATGGCGGTTTAGGTATTTCCATGTTCATACAAATGGCAGTGTAGTTACTTCCATGTTCATAGAGATGGCGGTGTAGATATTTCCAGGTTCATACAAATGGCGGTGTAGATATTTCCATGTTCATAGAGATGGCGGTGTAGATATTTCCATGTTTGTACAGATAGCAGTGTAGTTATTTCCATGTTTATAGAGATACCAGTGTGGATATTTCCATTGATATACAGATAGCTGTGTAGATATTTGCATGTTCGTACAGATAGCGGTGTAGATATTTCCATCTTCATACAGATAGCGGTGTAGATATTTCCATTTTCATACAGATAGCGGTGTAGATATTTCCATGTTCATACAGATAGCGGTGTAGATATTTTCATGTTCATACAGATAACGGTGTAGATATTTCCATGTTCATACAGACAGCGGTGTAGATATTTCCATGTTCATACAGTTAGCGGTGTATATATTTCCATGTTCATACAGATGGCGTTGTAGATATTTACATGTTCATACAGATGGCGGTATAGATATTTCCATGTTCGTACAGATGGCGGTGTAGGTATTTCCATGTTCATAGAGATGGCGGTGTAGATATTTCCATGTTTATGCAGATAGCGGTATAGATATTTCCATGTTTATACAGATGGTGGTGTAGATATTTCCATGTTTATAGAGATGGCGGTCTAGATATTTCCATGTTTACAGAGATAGGTGTGTAGTTATTTCCAAGTTTACACAGACAGCGTTGTAGATATTTCCTTGTTTATACAGATAGCGGTGAAGATATTTCCATGTTTATACAGATAGCGGTGTAGATATTTCCATGTTTATACAGATAGCAGTGTAGATATTTCCATTTTTATAGAGATAGTGGTGTAGATAATTTCAATTTTATACAGAGAGCAGTGTAGACATTTCCAAGTTCATACAGATAGCGGTGTAGATATTTCCACGTTTATGGAGATGGCGGTGTAGATATTTCCATGTTCATACAGATGGCGGTGTAGATATTTCCATGTTTATAGGGATGGCAGTGTAGATATTTTCATGTTTACACAGATGGCGGTGTAGATATTTCCATGTTTACACAGATAGCGGTGTAGACATTTCCATGTTTACACAGATAGCGGTGTGGATATTTCCATGTTTATGCAGATAGCCGTGTAGATATTTCCATGTTTATACAGATAGCGGTGCGGATATTTAAATGTTTATACAGATAGTTGAACAGATATTTCCATGTTTATACAGATAGCGGTGTAGATATTTCCATCTTAATACAGATGGCGGTGTAGATATGTCCACGTTTGAACAGATGGCGGTGTAGATATTTCCATGTTCATACAGATGGCGGTGTAGATATTTCGAAGTTTATAGAGATAGCGCTGCTGTTATTTCCATATTTATAGAGAAATCTCTGTAGATATTTTCAAGTATATTCCGATAGCTGTGTAGATATTTCCATGTTCATGCAGATAACGGTGTAGATATTTCCATGTTCATCCAGATGCCGGTTTACATATATCCATGTTCATACAAATGGCGGTGAAGATATTTCCATGTTCATACAGATGGTGGTGTAGATATTTCCATGTTCATACAAATGGCGGTGTAGATATTTCCATGTTCATAGAGATGGCGGTGTAGACATTTCCATGTTCATACAAATGGCGGTGTAGATATTTCCATGTTCATAGAGATGGCGGTGTAGATATTTCCATATTTATACAGATAGCAGTGAAGTTATTTCCATGTTTATAGATATAGCAGTGTAGATATTTCCTTTGATATACAGATAGCTGTGTAGATATTTGCATGTTCATAGAGAGAGCGGTGTAGATATTTCCATGTTCATACAGATAGTGGTGAAGATATTTGCATGTTCATACAGATAGCGGTGTAGATGTTTCCATATTCGTACAGATAGCCGTGTAGATATTTCCATGTTCATACAGATAGCGGTGTAGATATTTCCATGTTCATACAGATAACGGTGTAGATATTTCCATGTTCATACAGATAGCGGTTTAGATATTTCCATGTTCATACAGTTAGCGGTGTAGATATTTACATGTTCATACAGATGGCGGTGTAGATATTTCCATGTTCATACAGATAGCGGTGTACATATTTCCATGTTCATACAGATAGCGGTGTAGATATTTCCATGTTCATACAGATAGCGGTGTTGATATTTCCATGTTCGTACCTATAGCGGTGTAGATATTTCCATGTTCCTACAGTTAGCGGTGTAGATATTTCCATGTTCATATAGATGGCAGTGTAGATATTTACATGTTCATACAGATGGCGGTGTAGTTATTTTCATTTTCGTACGGATGGCAGTGTAGATATTTCCATGTTCATACAGGTGGCGGTGTAGATATTTCCATGTTTATACAGATAGCAGAGTAGTTATTTCCATGTTTATAGAGATAGCAGTGTAGGTATTTCCATTGATATACAGATAGCTGTGTAGATATTTGCATGTTCACACAGATAGCGGTGTACATATTTCCATGTTCGTACAGATACCGGTGTAGATATTTCCATGTTCATACTGATAGCGGTGTAGATATTTCCATGTTCATACAGATAACGGTGTAGATATTTCCATGTTCATACAGATAGCGGTGTAGATATTTCCATGTTCATACAGTTAGCGGTGTAGATATTTCCATGTTCATACAGATGGCGCTGTAGATATTTACACGTTCATACAGCTTGCGGTATAGATATTTCCATGTTCGTACAGATGGCGGTGTAGATATTTCCATGTTCTTAGAGATGGTGGTGAAGATATTTCCATGTTTATGCAGATAGCGGTATTGATATTTCCATGTTTATGCAGATGATGGTGTAGATATTTCCATGTTTATAGAGATGACGGTCTAGATATTTCCATGTTTACAGAGATAGTGGTGTAGTTATTTCCAAGTTTATAGAGACAGCGTTGTAGATATTTCCATGTTTATACAGATAGTGGTGAAGATATTTCCATGTTTATACAGATAGCGGTGTAGATATTTCCATGTTTATACAGAAAGCAGTAGTGGTGTAGATAATTTCAATTTTATACAGATAGCAGTGTAGATATTTCCAAGTTCATACAGATAGCGGTGTAGATATTTCAACGTTTATAGAGATGGCGGTGTAGATATTTCCATGTTCATACAGATGGCGGTGTAGATATTTCCATGTTTATAGGGATGGCGGTGTAGATATTTTCATGTTTACTCAGATGGCGGTGTAGATATTTCCATGTTTACACAGATAGCGGTATAGACTTTTCCATGTTTACACAGATGGCGGTGTGGATATTTCCATGTTTATGCAGATAGCAGTGTAGATATTTCCATGTTTACACAGATAGCGGTGCGGATATTTCCATGTTTATACAGATAGTTGGGCAGATATTTCCATGTTTATACAGATAGCGGTGTAGATATTTCGAAGTTTATAGAGATAGCGCTGTAGTTATTTCCATACTTATAGAGAAATCTGCGTAGATATTTCCATGTATATTCAGATACCTGTGTAGATATTTCCATTTTCATGCAGATAGCGGTGTAGATATTTCCATGTTCATCCAGATGCCAGTGTACATATATCCATGTTCATACTGATGGCGATGAAGATATTTCCATGTTCATACAGATGGCGGTGTAGATATTTCCATGTTCATACAAATGGCGCTGTAGATATTTCCCTGTTCATAGAGATGGTGGTGTAGATATTTCCATGTTCATACAAATACCGGTGTAGATATTTCTATGTTCATAGGGATAGCGGTGTAGATATTTCCATGTTTATACAGATAGCAGTGTAGTTATTTCCATGTTTATAGAGATAGCAGTGTAGATATTTCCATTGATATACAGATAGCTGTCTAGATATTTGCATGTTCATACAGATAGCGGTGTGGATATTTCCATGTTCATACAGGTGGCGGTGTAGATATTTCCGTGTTTACACAGATAGCAGTGTAGTTATTTCCATGTTTATAGAGATAGCAGTGTAGATATGTCAATTGATATACAGATAGATGTGTAGGTATTTGCATGTTCATAGAGATAGCGGTGTAGATATTTCCATGTTCGTACAGATAGCGGTGTAGATGTTTCCATGTTCCTACAGATAGCGGTGTAGATATTTCCATGTTCATACAGATAGCGGTGTAGATATTTCCATGTTCATACAGATAGCGGTGTAGATACTTCTATGTTCATACAGTTAGCGGTGTAGACATTTCCATGTTCATACAGATGGCGGTGTAGATACTTACATGTTCATACTGATGGCGGTATAGATATTTCCATGTTGGTACAGATGGCAGTGTAGATATTTCCATGTTCATAGAGATGGCGTTGTAGATATTTCCATGTTTATGCAGATAGAGGTATAGATATTTCCATGTTTATACAGATGGTGGTGTAGATATTTCCATGTTTATAGAGATGGCGGTCTAGATATTTCCATGTTTACACAGATAGTGGTGTAGTTATTTCCAAGTTTATATAGACAGCGTTGTAGATATTTCCATGTTTATACAGATAGCGGTGAAGATATTTCCATGTTTATACAGACAGCGGTGTAGATATTTCCATGTTTGTACAGATAGCAGTGTAGATATTTCCATGTTTATAGAGATAGTGGTGTAGATAATTTCAATTTTATACAGATAGCAGTGTAGATATTTCCAAGTTGATACAGATAGCGGTGTAGATATTTCCACGTTTATAGAGATGGCGGTGTAGATATTTCCATGTTCATACATAGGACGGTGTAGATATTTCCATGTTTATAGGGATGGCGGTGTAGATAATTTCATGTTTACACAGATGGCGGTATAGATATTTCCATGTTTACATAGATAGCGGTGTAGGCCTTTCCATGTTTACACAGATAGCGGTATGGATATTTCCATGTTTATGCAGATAGCAGTGTAGATATTTCCATGTTTAAACAGATAGCGGTGCGGATATTTCCATGTTTATTCAGATAGCGGTGCGGATATTTCCATGTTTATACAGATAGTTGGGCAGATATTTCCATGTTTATACAGATAGCGGTGTAGATATTTCCATCTTAATACAGATGGCGGTGTAGATATATCAATGTTCGTACAGATGGCGGTGTAAATATTTCCATGTTCATACAGATGGTGGTGTAGATATTTCGAAGTTTATAGAGATAGCGCTGTAGATATTTCCATATTTATAGAGAAATCTGTGTAGGTATTTCCATGTATATTCAGATAGCTGTGAAGATATTTCAATGTTCATGCAGATAGCGGTGTAGATATTTCCATGTTCATCCAGAGGCCGGTGTACATATATCCATATTCATACAGATGGCGGTATAGATATTTCCATGTTCGTACAGATGGCGGTTTAGGTATTTCCATGTTCATAGGGATGGCGGTGTAGATATTTCCATGTTTATGCAGATAGCGGTATAGATATTTCCATGTTTATACAGATGGTGGTGTAGATATTTCCATGTTTATAGAGATGGCGGTCTAGATATTTCCATGTTTACAGAGATAACGGTGTAGTTATTTCCAAGTTTATAGAGACAGCGTTGTAGATATTTCCGTGTTTATACAGATAGCGGTGAAGATATTTCCATGTTTATACAGATAGCGGTGTAGATATTTCCATGTTTATACAGATAGCAGTGGAGATATTTCCATGTTTATAGAGATAGTGGTGTAGATAATTTCAATTTTATACAGAGAGCTCTGTAGATATTTCCAAGTTGATACAGATAGCGGTGTAGATATTTCCACGTTTATAGACATGGCGGTGTAGATATTTCCATGTTCATACAGAGGACGGTGTAGATATTTCCATGTTTATAGGGATGGCGGTGTAGATATTTTCATGTTTACAGAGATGGCGGTGTAGATATTTCCATGTTCATAGAGATGGCGGTGTAGACATTTCCATATTTATGCAGATAACGGTGGAGATATTTCCATGTTCATACAGATAGCGGTGTAGATATTTCCATGTTCGTACAGTTAGCGGTGTAGATATTTCCATGTTCATACAGATGGCGGTGTACATATTTACATGTTCATACAGATGGCGGTATAGATATTTCCATGTTCGTACAGATGGCGGTGTAGGTATTTCCATGTTCATAGAGATGGCGATGTAGATATTTCCATGTTCATACAGATAGCGGTGTAGATATTTCCATGTTCATACAGTTAGCGGTGTAGATATTTCCATGTTCATACAGATGGCGGTGAAGATATTTCCATGTTCATACAGATGGTGGTGTAGGTAGTTCCATGTTCATACAAATGGCGCTGTAGATATTTCCATGTTCAAAGAGATGGCGGTGTAGATGTTTCCATGTTCATACAAATGGCGGTGTAGATATTTCCATGTTCATAGAGATGGCGGTGTAGATATTTCCATATTTATACAGATAGCAGTGTAGTTATTTCCATGTTTATAGAGATAGCAGTGTAGATATTACCTTTGATATACAGATAGCTGTGTAGATATTTGCATGTTCATAGAGAGAGCGGTGTACATATTTCCATGTTCATACAGATAGCGGTGTAGATATTTCCATGTTCATACAGATAGCGGTGTAGATATTTCTATGTTCATACAGATAACGGTGTAGATATTTCCATGTTCATACAGACAGCGGTGTAGATATTTCCATGTTCATACAGATAGCGGAGTAGATATTTCCATGTTCATACAGTTAGCGGTGTAGATATTTCCATGTTCATACAGATGGCGGTGTACATATTTACATGTTCATACAGATGGCGGTATAGATATTTCCACGTTCGTACAGATGGCGGTGTAGATATTTCCATGTTCATAGAGATGGCGGTGTAGATATTTCCATGTTTTTGCAGATAGCGGTGTAGATATTTCCATGTTTATACAGATGGTGGTGTAGATATTTCCATGTTTATAGAGATGGCGGTCTAGATATTTCCATGTTTACAGATGTAGTGGTGTAGTTATTTCTAAGTTTATAGAGACAGCGTTGTAGATATTTCCATGTTTATACAGATAGGTATGAAGATATTTCCATGTTTATACAGATAGCGGTGTAGATATTTCGATGTTTATACAGATAGCAGTGTAGATATTTCCATGTTTATAGAGATAGGGGTGTAGATAATTTCAATTTCATACAGACGGCAGTGTAGATATTTCCAAGTTCATACAGATAGCTGTGTAGATATTTGCACGTTTATAGACATGGCGGTGTAGACATTTCCATGTTCATACAGATGGCGGTGTAGATATTTCCATGTTTATAGGGATGGCGGCTTAGATATTTTCATGTTCACACAGATGGTGGCGTAGATATTTCCATGTTCATACAGATGGTGGTGAAGATATTCATATGTTCATACAGATGGCGGTGTAGATATTTCCATGTTTGTACGGATGGCAGTGTAGATATTTCCATGTTCACACAGATAGCAGTGTAGTTATTTCCATGTTAATAGAGATAGCTGTGTAGATATTTCCTTTGATATACAGATAGCTGTGTAGATATTTGCATGTTCATACAGATAGTGGTGTAGATATTTCCATCTTCATACAGATAGCGGTGTAGATATTTCCATGTTCATACAGATAGCGGTGTAGATATTTCCATGTTCATACCGATAGCGGTGTAGACATTTCCATGTTCATACAGTTAGCGGTGTAGATATTTCCATGTTCATACAGATGGCGGTGTAGATATTTACATGTTCATACAGATGGCGGTGTAGATATTTCCATGTTCGTACGGATGGCAGTGTAGATATTTCCCTGTTCTTACAGGTGGCGGTGTAGATATTTCCATGTTTATACAGATAGCAGTGTAGTTATTCCCATGTTTATAGAGATAGCAGTGTATATATTTCCATTGATATACTGATAGCTGTGTAGATATTTGCATGGTCATACAGATAGCGGTGTAGATATTTCCATGTTCGTACAGATAGCGGTGTAGATATTTCCATGTTCATACAGATAGCGGTGTAGATATTTCCATGTTCATACAGATAGCGGTGTAGATATTTCCATGTTCATACAGTTAGCGGTGTAGATATTTCCATGTTCATACAGATGGCGGTGTAGATATTTACATGTTCATACAGATGGCGGTATAGATATTTCCATGTTCGTACAGATGGCGGTGCAGGTATTTCCATGTTCATAGAGATGGCGGTGTAGATATTTCCATGTTTTTGCAGATAGCGGTATAGATATTTCCATGTTTATACAGATGGTGGTGTAGATATTTCCATGTTTATAGAGATGGCGGTCTAGATATTTACATGTTTACAGAGAAAGCGGTGTAGTTATTTCCAAGTTTATAGAGACAGCGTTGTAGATATTTCCATGTTTATACAGATAGCGGTGAAGATATTTCCATGTTTATACAGATAGCAGTGTAGATATTTCCATGTTTATACAGATAGCAGTGTAGATATTTCCATGTTTATAGAGATAGTGGTGTAGATAATTTAAATTTTATACAGAGAGCAGTGTAGATATTTCCAAGTTCATACAGATAGCGGTGTAGATATTTCCACGTTTATAGAGATGGCGGTGTAGATATTTCCATGTTCATACAGAGGACGGTGTAGATATTTCCATGTTTATAGGGATGGCGGTGTAGATATTTTCATGTTTACACAGATGGCGGTGTAGATATTTCCATGTTTACACAGATAGCGGTGTAGACATTTCCATGTTTACACAGATAGCGGTGTGGATATTTCCATGTTTATGCAGAGAGCAGTGAAGATATTTCCATGTTTATACATATAGCGGTGTGGATATTTCCATGTTTATTCAGATAGCGGTGCGGATATTTCCATGTTTATACAGATAGTTGGGCAGATATTTCCATGTTTATACAGATAGCGGTGTAGATATTTCCATCTTAATACAGATGGCGGTGTACATATGTCCATGTTTGTACAGATGGCGGTGTAGTTATTTCCATGTTCATACAGATGGCGGTGTAGATATTTCCATGTTCATACAGATAACCGTGTAGATATTTCCATGTTCATACAGATAGCGGTGTAGATATTTCCATGTTCATACAGTTAGCGGTGTAGATATTTCCATGTTCATACAGATGGCGGTGTAGATATTTACATGTTCATACAGATGGCGGTATAGATATTTCCATGTTCGTACAGATGGCGGTGTAGGTATTTCCATGTTCTTAGAGATGGCGGTGTAGATATTTCCATGTTTATGCAGATAGCGTTATAGATATTTCCATGTTTATACAGATGGTGGTGTAGATATTTCCATGTTTATAGAGATGGCGGTCTAGATATTTCCAAGTTTACAGAGATAGCGGTGTAGTTATTTCCAAGTTTATAGAGACAGCGTTGTAGATATTTCCGTGTTTATACAGATAGCGGTGAAGATATTTCCATGTTTATACACATAGCGGTGTAGATATTTCCATGTTTATACAGATAGCAGTGTAGATATTTCCATGTTTATAGAGATAGTGGTGTAGATAATTTCAATTTTATACAGAGAGCAGTGTAGATATTTCCAAGTTCATACAGATAGCGGTGTAGATATTTCCACGTTTATAGAGATGGCGGTGTAGATATTTCCATGTTCATACAGAGGACGGTGTAGATATTTCCATGTTTATAGGGATGGCGGTGTAGATATTTTCATGTTTACACAGATGGCGGTGTAGATATTTCCATGTTAACACAGATAGCGGTGTAGATATTTCCATGTTCATACAGATAGCGGTGTAGATATTTCCATGTTCATACAGATAGCGGTGTAGATATTTCCATGTTCATACAGATAGCGGTGTAGATATTTCCATGTTCATACAGATAGCGGTGTAGATATTTCCATGTTCATACAGATAGCGGTGTAGATATTTCCATGTTCATACAGATAGCGTTGTAGATATTTCCATGTTCATACGGATAGCGGTGTAGATATTTCCATGTTCATACAGATAGCGGTGTAGATATTTCCATGTTCATACCGATAGCGGTGAAGTTATTTCCATGTTCATACCGATAGCGGTGTAGACATTTCCATGTTCATACAGTTAGCGGTGTAGACATTTCCATGTTCATACAGATGGCGGTGTAGATATTTCCATGTTCATACAGATGGCGGTGTAGATATTTCGAAGTTTATAGAGATAGCGCTGTAGTTATTTCCATACTTATAGAGAAATCTGTGTAGATATTTCCATGTATATTCAGATAGCTGTGTAGATATTTCCATGTTCATGCAGATAGCGGTGTAGATATTTCCATTTTCATCCAGATGCCGGTGTACATATATCCATGTTAATACAGATGGCGGTGAAGATATTTCCATGTTCATACAGATGGTGGTGTAGATATTTCCATGTTTATAGGGATGGCTGTGTAGATATTTTCATGTTTACACAGATGGCGGTGTAGATATTTCCATGTTTACACAGATAGCGGTGTAGACATTTCCATGTTTACAGAGATAACGGTGTGGATATTTCCATGTTTATGCAGATAGCAGTGTAGATATTTCCATGTTTATACAGATAGCGGTGCGGATATTTCCATGTTTATACAGAGAGTTGGGCAGATATTTCCATGTTTATACAGATAGCGGTGTAGATATTTCCATCTTAGTGCAGATGGCGGTGTAGATATGTCCATGTTTGTACAGACGGCGGTGTAGATATTTCTATGTTCATACAAATGGCGGTGTAGATATTTCCATGTTTATAGAGATAGCGCTGTAGTTATTTAAATATTTATAGAGAAATCTGTGTAGATATTTCCATGTATATTCAGATAGCTGTGTAGATATTTCCATGTTCATGCAGATAGCGGTGCAGATATTTCCATGTTCATCCAGATGCCGGTGTACATATATCCATGTTCATACAGATGGCAGTGAAGATATTTCCATGTTTATAAAGATGGTGGTGTAGATAATTCCATGTTCATACAAATGGCGGTGTAGATATTTCCAAGTTCATAGAGATGGCGGTGTACATATTTCAATATTTATACAGATAGCAGTGTAGTTATTTCCATGTTTATAGGGATAGCAGTGTAGATATTTTCATTGATATACAGATAGCTGTGTAGATATTTGCATGTTAATACAGATAGCGGTGTAGATATTTCCATGTTTATACAGATAGCGGTGTAGATATTTCCGTGTTCATACTGATAGCGGTGTAGATATTTCCATGTCCATTCAGATAGCGGTGTAGATATTTCCATGTTCATACAGATAGCGGTGTAGATATTTCCATGTTCATACAGTTAGCGGTGTAGATATTTCCATGTTCATACAGATGGCGGTGTAGATATTTCCATGTTCATACAGATGGCGGTGTAGATATTTCCATGTTCGTACGGATGGCAGTGTAGATATTTCCATGTTCATACAGGTGGCGGTGTAGATATTTCCATGTTTATACAGATAGCAGTGTAGTTATTTCCATGTTTATAGAGATAGCAGTGTATATATTTCCATTGATATACAGATAGCTGTGTAGATATTTGCAAGGTCATACAGATAGCGGTGTAGATATTTCCATGTCCATACAGATAGCGGTGTAGATATTTCCATGTTCATACAGATAGCAGTGTAGATATTTCCTTGTTCATACAGATAACGGTGTAGATATTTCCATGTTCATACAGATAGCGGTGTAGATATTTCCATGTTCATACAGATGGCGGTGAAGATATTTACATGTTCATACAGATGGCGGTATACATATATCCATGTTCGTACAGATGGCGGTGTAGATATTTCCATGTTCATAGAGATGGCGGTGTAGATATTTCCATGTTTATGCAGATGGTGGTGTAGATATTTCCATGTTTATAGAGATGGAGGTCTAGATATTTCCATGTTTACAGAGAAAGTGGTGTAGTTATTTCCAAGTTTCTAGAGACAGCGTTGTAGATATTTCCATGTTTATACAGATAGCTGTGAAGATATTTCCATGTTTATACAGATAGCGGTGTAAATATTTCCATGTTTATACAGATAGCAGTGTAGATATTTCCATGTTTATAGAGATAGTGGTGTAGATAATTTCAATTTTATACAGAGAGCAGTGTAGATATTTCCAAGTTCATACAGATAACGGTGTAGATATTTCCGCGTTTATAGAGATGGCGGTGTATATATTTCCATGTTCATACAGATGGCGGTGTAGATATTTCCATGTTTATAGGGATGGCTGTGTAGATATTTTCATGATTACACAGATGGCGGGGTAGATATTTCCATGTTTACACAGATAGCGGTGTAGACATTTCCATGTTTACAGAGATAACAGTGTGGATATTTCCATGTTTATGCAGATAGCAGTGTAGATATTTCCATGTTCATACAGATAGCGGTGCGGATATATCCATGTTTATACAGATAGTTGGGCAGATAGTTCCATGTTTATACAGATAGCGGTGTAGACATTTCCGTCTTAATACAGGTGGCGGTGTAGATATGTCCATGTTTGTACAGATGGCGGTGTAGATATTTCCATGTTCATACAGATGGCGGTGTAGATATTTCCAAGTTTATAGAGATAGCGCTGTAGTTATTTCCATATTTATAGAGAAATCTGTGTAGATATTTCCATGTATATTCAGATAGCTGTGTAGATATTTCCATGTTCATGCTGATAGCGGTGTAGATATTTCCATGTGCATCCAGATGCCGGTGTACATATATCCATGTTCATACAGATGGCGGTGAAGATATTTCCATGTTCATACAGATGGTGGTGTAGATATTTCCATGTTCATACAAATGGCGGTGTAGATATTTCCATGTTCATAGAGATGGCGGTGTAGATATTTCCATGTTCATACAAATGACTGTGTAGATATTTCCATGTTCATAGAGATGGCGGTGTAGATATTTCCATATTTATACAGATAGCGGTGTAGTTATTTCCATGTTTATAGAGATAGCAGTGTAGATATTACCATTGATATACAGGTAGCTGTGTAGATATTTCCATGTTCATACAGATAGCGATGTAGTTATTTCCATGTTCATACAGATAGCGGTGTAGATATTTCCATGTTCATACAGATAGCGGTGTAGATATTTACATGTTCATATAGATGGCGGTGTAGATATTTCCATGTTCGTAGGGATGGCAGTGTAGATATTTCCATGTTCCTACAGGTGTCGGTGTAGATATTTCCATGTTTATACAGATAGCAGTGTAGTTATTTCCATGTTTATAGAGATAGCTGTGTAGATATTTCCATTGATATACAGATAGCTGTGTAGATATTTGCATGTTAATACAGATAGCGGTGTAGATATTTCCATGTTCGTACAGATAGCGGTGTAGATATTTCCATGTTCATACAGATAGCGGTGTAGATAATTCCATGTTCATACAGTTAGCTGTGCAGATATTTCCATGTTCATACAGATGGCGGTGTAGATATTTACATGTTCATACAGATGGCGGTGTAGATATTTCCATGTTCATACAGATAGCGGTGTAGATATTTAAATGTTCATACAGATAGCGGTGTAGTTATTTCCATGTTCATACAGATAGCAGTGTAGATATTTCCATGTTCATACCAATAGCGGTATAGATATTTCCATGTTCGTACGGGTGGCAGTGTAGATATTTCCATGTTCATACAGGTGGCCGTGTAGATATTTCCATGTTTATACAGATTGCAGTGTAGTTATTTCCATGTATATAGAGATAGCTGTGTAGATATTTCCATTGATATACAGATAGCTGTGTAGATATTTGCATGTTCATACAGACAGCGGTGTAGATATTTCCATGTTCGTACAGATATCGGTGTAGATATTTCCATGTTCATACAGATATCGGTGTAGATATTTCCATGTTCATACAGATAACGGTGTAGATATTTCCATGTTCATACAGATAGCGGTGTAGATATTTCCATGTTCATACAGATGGCGGTGAAGATATTTACATGTTCATACAGATGGCGGTATAGATATTTCCATGTTCGTACAGATGGCGGTGTAGATATTTCCATGTTCATTGAGATGGCGTTGTACATATTTCCATGTTTATGCAGATAGCGGTATAGATATTTCCATGTTTATACAGATGGTGGTGTAGATATTTCCATGTTTATAGAGATGGAGGTCTAGATATTTCCATGTTTACAGAGAAAGTGGTGTAGTTATTTCCAAGTTTATAGAGACAGCGTTGTAGATATTTCCATGTTTATACAGATAGCTGTGAAGATATTTCCATGTTTATACAGATAGCGGTGTAAATATTTCCATGTTTATACAGATAGCAGTGTAGATATTTCCATGTTTATAGAGATAGTGGTGTAGATAATTTCAATTTTATACAGAGAGCAGTGTAGATATTTCCACGTTTATAGAGATGGCGGTGTAGATATTTCCATGTTCATACAGATGGCGGTGTAGATATTTCCATGTTTATAGGGATGGCGGTGTAGATATTTTCATGTTTACACAGATGGCGGTGTAGATATTTCCATGTTTACACAGATAGCGGTGTAGACATTTCCATGTTTACACAGATAGCGGTGTGGATATTTCCATGTTTATGCAGATAGCAGTGTAGATATTTCCATGTTTATACCGATAGCAGTGCTGATATTTCCATGTTTATGCAGATAGCGGTGAAGATATTTCCATGTTTATACAGATAGCGGTGTAGATATTTCCATGTTTATACAGATAGCGGTGTAGATATTTCCATCTTAATACAGATGGCGGTATAGATATGTCCATGTTCATACAGATGGCGGTGTAGATATTTCCATGTTTATACAGATAGCGGTGTAGATATTTCCATGTTCATCCGGATGCCGGTGTAGATACATCCATGTTCATACAGATGGCGGTGAAGATATTTCCATGTTCATACAGATGGCTGTGTAGATATTTCCATCTTCATCGAGATGGCGGTGTAGATATTTCCATGTTGATACAGATAGCAGTGTAGTTATTTCCATGTTTATAGAGATAGCAGTGTAGATATTTCCATTGATATACAGATAGCGGTGTAGATATTTCCATGTTCATACAGATAGCGGTGTAGATATTTCCATGTTCATACAGATAGCGGTGTAGATATTTCCATGTTCAAACAGATAGCGGTGTAGATATTTCCATGTTCATACAGTTAGCGGTGTAGATATTTCCATGTTCATACAGATGGCGGTGTAGATATTTACATGTTCATACAGATGGCGGTGTAGATATTTCCATGTTCATACAGATAGCGGTGTAGATATTTCCATGTTCATACAGATAGCGGTGTAGATAGTTCCTTGTTCATACCAATAGCGGTGTAGACATTTCCATGTTCATACAGATAGCGGTGTAGATATTTCCATGTTCATACAGATGGCGGTGTAGATATTTACATGTTCATACAGATGGCGGTGTAGATATTTCCATGTTCATACAGATAGCGGTGTAGATATTTCCATGTTCATGCAGATGGCAGTGTAGGTATTTCCATGTTCATACAAATGGCGGTGTAGTTACTTCCATGTTCATAGAGATGGAGGTGTAGATATTTCCAGGTTCATACAAATGGCGTTGTAGATATTTCCATGTTCACAGAGATGGCGGTGCAGATATTTCCATGTTTATACAGATAGCAGTGTAGATATTTCCATGTTTATAGAGATACCAGTGTGGATATTTCCATTGATATACAGATAGCTGTGTAGATATTTGCATGTTCATACAGATAGCGGTGTAGGTATTTCCATGTTCATACAGATAGCGGTGTAGATATTTCCATGTTCATACAGATAGCGGTGTAGATATTTCCATGTTCATACAGATAGCGGTGTGGATATTTCCATGTTCATACGGATGGCGGTGTTGATATTTCCATGTTCATACAGAGGACGGTGTAGATATTTCCATGTTTATAGGGATGGCGGTGTAGATATTTTCATGTTTACACAGATGGCGGTGTAGATATTTCCATGTTTACAGAGATAGTGGTGTAGTTATTTCCAAGTTTATAGAGACAGCGTTGTAGATATTTCCATGTTTATACAGATAGCGGTGAAGATATTTCCATGTTTATACAGATAGCGGTGTAGATATTTCCATGTTTATGCTGATAGCAGTGTAGATATTTCCATGTTTATAGAGATAGTGGTGTAGATAATTTCAATTTCATACAGAGTGCAGTGTAGATATTTCCAAGTTCATACAGATAGCGGTGTAGATATTTCCACGTTTATAGAGATGGAGGTGTAGATATTTCCATGTTCCTACAGAGGATGGTGTAGATATTTCCATGTTTATAGGGATGGCGGTGTAGATATTTTCATGTTTACACAGATGGCGTTGTAGATATTTCCATGTTTACACAGATAGCGGTGTAGACATTTCCATGTTTACACAGATAGCGGTGTGGATATTTCCATGTTTATGCAGATAGCAGTGTAGGTATTTCCAAGTATATACAGATAGCGGTGCGGATATTTCCATGTTTATTCAGCTAGCGGTGCGGATATTTCCATGTTTATACAGATAGTTGGGCAGATATTTCCATGTTTATACAGATAGCGGTGTAGATATTTCCATCTTAATACAGATGGCGGTGTAGATATGTCCATGTTCGTACAGATGGCGGTGTAGATATTTGCATGTTCATACAGATGGCGGTGTAGATATTTCGAAGTTTATAGAGATAGCGATGTAGTTATTTCCTTATTTATAGAGAAATCTGTGCAGATATTTCCATGTATATTCAGATAGCTGTGTAGATATTTCCATGTTCATGCAGATTACGGTGCAGATATTTCCATGTTCATCCAGATGCCGGTGTACATATACCCATGTTCATACAGATGGCGGAGAAGATATTTCCATGTTCATACAGATGGCGGTGTAGGTATTTCCAAGTTCATTCAAATGGCGGTGTAGATATTTCCATGTTCATAGAGATAGCGGTGTAGATATTTCCAGGTTCATACAAATGACGGTGTAGATATTTCCATCTTCATAGAGATGGCGGTGTAGATACTTCCATGTTTATACAGATAGCAGTGTAGTTATTTCCATGTTTATAGAGACACCAGTGTGGATATTTCCATTGATGTACAGATAGCTGTGTAGATATTTGCATGTTCATACAGATAGCGGTGTAGATATTTCCATGTTCATACAGATAGCGGTGTAGATATTTCCATGTTCATACCAATAGCGGAGTAGACATTTCCATGTTCATACATTGAGCGGTGTAGATATTTCCATGTTCATTCAGATGGCGGTGAAGATATTTACATGTTCATACAGATGGCGGTGTAGATATTTCCATGTTCGTACGGATGGCAGTGTAGATATTTCCATGTTCATACAGGTGGCGGTGTAGATATTTCCATGTTTATACAGATAGCAGTGTAGTTATTTCCATGTTAATAGAGATAGCTGTGTAGATATTTCCATTGACATACTGATAGCTGTGTAGATATTTGCATGTTCATAGAGATAGCGGTGTAGATATTTCCATGTTCATACAGATGGCGGTATAGATATTTCAATGTTCGTACAGATGGCGGTGTAGATATTTCCATATTCATAGAGATGGCGGTGTAGATTTTTCCATGTTTATGCAGATAGCGGTATAGATATTTCCATGTTTATACAGATGGTGGTGTAGATATTTCCATGTTGATAGAGATGGCGGTCTAGATATTTCCATGTTTACAGAGATAGTGGTGTAGTTATTTCCAAGTTTATAGAGACAGCGTTGTAGATATTTCCATGTTTATACAGATAGCGGTGAGGTTATTTCCATGTTTATACAGATAGCGGTGTAGATATTTCCTTGTTCGTACAGATAGCGGTGTAGATATTTCCATGTTCATATAGATAGCGGTGTAGATATTTCCATGTACTTACAGATAACGGTGTAGATATTTCCATGTTCATACAGATAGTGGTGTAGATATTTCCATGTTCATACAGTTAGCGGTGTAGATATTTCCATGTTCATACAGATGGCGGTGTAGATATTTACATGTTCATAAAGATGGCGGTATAGATATTTCCATGTTCGTACAGATGGCGGTGTAGATATTTCCATGTACATATAGATGGCGGTGTAGATATTTCCATGTTTTTGCAGATAGCGGTGTAGATATTTCCATGTTTATACAGATGGTGGTGTAGATATTTCCATGTTTATAGAGAAGGAGGTCTAGATATTTCCATGTTTACAGAGATAGTGGTGTAGTTATTTCTAAGTTTATAGAGACAGCGTTGTAGATATTTCCATGTTTATACAGATAGGTATGAAGATATTTCCATGTTTATACAGATAGCGGTGTAGATATTTCCATCTTTATACAGATAGCAGTGTAGATATTTCCATGTTTATAGAGATAGTGGTGTAGATAATTTCAATTTCATACAGACGGCAGTGTAGATATTTCCAAGTTCATACAGATAGCTATGTAGATATTTCCACGTTTATAGACATGGCGGTGTAGATATTTCCATGTTCATACAGACGGCGGGGTAGATATTTCCATGTTTATAGGGATGGCGGCGTAGATATTTTCATGTTTACACAGATGGCGGGGTAGACATTTCCATGTTTACTCAGATAGCGGTGTGGATATTTCCATGTTTATGCAGATAGCAGTGTAGATATTTCCATGTTTATACAGATAGCGGTGCGGATATTTCCATGTTTATACAGATAGTTGGGCAGATATTTCCCTGTTTATACAGATAGCGGTGTAGATATTTCCATCTTAATACAGATGGCGGTGGAGATATGTCCATGTTTGTACAGATGGCGGTGTAGATATTTCCATGTTCATACAGATGGCGGTGTAGATATTTCGAAGTTTATAGAGATAGCCTTGTAGTTATTTCCGTATTTATAGAGAAATCTGTGTAGATATTTCCATGTATATTCAGATTGCTGTGTAGATATTTCCATGTTCATGCAGATAGCGGTGTAGATATTTCCATGTTCATCGAGATGCCGGTGTACATATATCCATGTTCATACAGACGTCGGTGAAGATATTTCCATGTTCATACAGATGGTGGTGTAGATATTTCCATGTTCATACAAATGGCGGTATAGATATTTCCATGTTCATAGAGATGGCGGTGTAGATAATTCCATGTTCATACAAATGGCGGTGTAGATATTTCCATGATCATAGAGATGGCGGTGTAGATATTTCCATATTTATGCAGATAGCTGTGTAGTTATTTCCATGTTTATTGGGATAGCAGTGTAGATATTTTCATTGATATACAGATAGCTGTGTAGATATTTGCATGTTCATACAGATAGCGGTCTAGATATTTCCATGTTCATACAGATAGCGGTGTAGATATTTCCATGTTCATACAGATAGCGGTGTAGATATTTCCAACTTCATACAGATAGCTGTGTAGATATTTCCATGTTCATACAGATAGCGGTGAAGATATTTCCATGTTCATACTGTTAGCGGTGTAGATATTTCCATGTTCATACAGATGGCGGTGTAGATATTTACATGTTCATGCAGATGGCGGTGTAGATATTTCCATGTTCATACAGATAGCGGTGTAGATATTTCCATGTTCATACAGATAGCGGTGTAGATATTTCTATGTTCATACCGATAGCGGTGTAGATATTTCCATATTCATACAGTTAGCGGTGTAGATATTTCCATTTTCATGCAGACGGCGGTGTATTTACATCTTCATACAGATGGCGGTGTAGATATTTCCATGTTCGTACGGATGGCAGTGTAGATATTTCCATGTTCATACGGGTGGCGGTGTAGGTATTTCCATGTTTATACAGATAGCAGTGTAGTTATTTCCATGTTTACAGAGACAGCTGTGAAGATATTTCAATTGATATACAGATAGCTGTGTAGATATTTGCATGTTCATACAGATAGTGGTGTAGATATTTCCATGTTCGTACAGATAGCGGTGTAGATATTTCCATGTTCATACAGATAACGGTGTAGATATTTCCATGTTCATACAGATAGCGGTGTAGATATTTCCATGTTCATACACTTAGCGGTGTAGATATTTCCATGTTCATACAGATGGCGGTGTAGATATTTACATGTTCATACAGATGGCGGTATAGATATTTCCATGTTCGTACAGATGGCGGTGTAGATATTTCCATGTTCATATAGATGGCAGTGTAGATATTTCCATGTTTATGCAGATAGCGGTATAGATATTTCCATGTTTATACAGATGGTGGTGTAGATATTTCCATGTTTATAGAGATGGCGGTGTAGGTATTTCCAGGTTTACAGAGATAGTGGTGTAGATATTTCCAAGTTTATAGAGACAGCGTTGTAGATATTTCCATGTTTATACAGATGGTGGTGTAGATATTTCCATGTTTATACAGATAGCGGTGTATATGTTTCCATGTTTATACTGATAGCAGTGTAGATATTTCCATGTTTATAGAGATAGTGGTGTAGATAATTTCAATTTCATACAGAGAGCAGTGTACATATTTCCAAGTTCATACAGATAGCGGTGTAGATATTTCCACGTTTATAGAGATGGCGGTGTAGATATTTGCATGTTCATACAGAGGACGGTGTAAATATTTCCATGTTTATAGGGATGGCGGTGTAGATATTTTCATGTTTACACAGATGGCGTTGTAGATATTTCCATGTTTACACAGATAGCGTTGTAGACATTTCCATGTTTACACAGATAGCGGTGTGGATATTTCCATGTTTATGTAGATAGCAGTGTAGGTATTTCCATGTATATACAGATAGCGGTGCGGATATTTCCATGTTTATTCAGATAGTGGTGCGGATATTTCCATGTTTATACAGATAGTTGGGCAGATATTTCCATGTTTATACAGATAGCGGTGTAGATATTTCCATCTTAATACAGATGGCGGTGTAGATATGTCCATGTTCGTACAGATGGCGGTGTAGATATTTGCATGTTCATACAGATGGCGGTGTAGATATTTCGAAGTTTATAGAGATAGCGATGTAGTTATTTCCATATTTATAGAGAAATCTGTGTAGATATTTCCATGTATATTCAGATAGCTGTGTAGATATTTCCATGTTCATGCAGATTACGGTGTAGATATTTCCATGTTCATCCAGATGCCGGTGTACATATATCCATGTTCATACAGATGGCGGTGAAGATATTTCCATGTTCATACAGATGGCGGTGTAGGATTTTCCAAGTTCATACAAATGGCGGTGTAGATATTTCCATGTTCATAGAGATGGCGGTGTAGATATTTCCAGGTTCATACAAATGGCGGTGTAGATATTTCCATGTTCATAGAGATGGCAGTGTAGATATTTCCATGTTTATACAGATAGCAGTGTAGTTATTTCAGTGTTTATAGAGATACCAGTGTGGATATTTCCATTGATATACAGATAGCTGTGTAGATATTTGCATGTTCATACAGATAGCGGTGTAGATATTTCCATGTTCATACAGATAGCGGTGTAGATATTTCCATGTTCATACAGATAGCGGTGTAGATATTGCCTTGTTCATACAGATAGTGGTGTAGATATTTCCATGTTCATACAGATAGCGGTGTAGATATTTCCATGTTAATACAGTTAGCGGTGTAGATATTTCCATGTTCATACAGATGGCGGTGAAGATATTTACATGTTGATACAGATGGCGGTGTAGATATTTCCATGTTCATACAGATAGCGGTGTAGATATTTCCATGTTCATACAGATGGCGGTGTAGATATTTCCATGTTCATCCAGATGCCGGTGTACATATATCCATGTTCATACAGATGGCGGTGAGGATATTTCCATGTTCATACACATGGTGGTGTAGATATTTCTATGTTCATACAAATGGCGGTGTAGATATTTCCATGTTAATAGAGATGGCGGTGTAGATAATTCCATGTTCATACAAATGGCGGTGTAGATATTTCCATATTCATAGAGATGGCGGTGTAGATATTTCCATATTTATATAGATAGCATTGTAGTTATTTCCATGTTCATAGGGATAGCAGTGTAGATATTTTCATTGATATACAGATAGCTGTGTAGATATTTGCATGTTCATACAGATAGCGGTCTAGATATTTCCATGTTCATACAGATAGCGGTGTAGATATTTGCATGTTCATACAGATAGCGGTGTAGATATTTCCATGTTCATACAGATAGTGGTGTAGATATTTCCATGCTCATACAGATAGCGGTGTAGGTATTTCCATGTTCATAATGTTAGCGGTGTAGGTATTTCCATGTTCATACAGATGGCGGTGTAGATATTTACAAGTTCATACAGATGGCGGTGTAGATATTTACATGTTCATACAGATGGCGGTGTAGATATTTTCATGTTTATACAGATAGTGGTGTAGATATTTCCATGTTCATACAGATAGCCGTGTAGATATTTCCATGTTCATACCAATTGCGGTGTAGATATTTCCATGTTGATACAGTTAGCGGTGTAGATATTTCCATGTTCATACAGATGGCGGTGTAGATATTTACATGTTCATACAGATGGCGGTGTAGATATTTCCACGTTCGTACGGATGGCAGTGTAGATATTTCCATGTTCATACAGGTGGCGGTGTTGATATTTCCATGTTTATACAGATAGCAGTGTAGTTATTTCCATGTTTATAGAGACAGCTGTGTAGATATTTCCATTGATATACAGATAGCTGTGTAGATATTTGCATGTTCATACAGTTAGCGGTGTACATATTTCCATGTTCGTACAGATGGCTGTGTAGATATTTCCATGTTCATACAGATGGCGGTGTAGATATTTCCATGTTCATACAGATAACGGTGTAGATATTTCCACGTTCATACAGATAGCGGTGTAGATATTTCCATGTTCCTACAGTTAGCGGTGTAGATATTTCCATGTTCATACAGATGGCGGTGTAGATATTTACATGTTCATACAGATGGCGGTATAGATATTTAAATGTTCGTACAGATGGCGGTGTAGGTATTTCCATGTTCATAGAGATGGCGGTGTAGATATTTCAATGTTTATGCAGATAGCGGTATAGATATTTCCATGTTTATACAGATGGTGGTGTAGATATTTCCATGTTTATAGAGATGGCGGTCTAGATATTTCCATGTTTACTGAGATAGCGGTGTAGTTATTTCCAAGTTTATAGAGACAGCGTTGTAGATATTTCCATGTGTATACAGATAGCAGTGAAGATATTTCCATGTTTATACACATAGCGGTGTAGATATTTCCATGTTTATACAGATAGCAGTGTAGATATTTCCATGTTTATAGAGATAGTGGTGTAGATAATTTCAATTTTATACAGAGAGTAGTGTAGATATTTCCAAGTTCATACAGATAGCGGTGTAGATATTTCCACGTTTATAGAGATGGCGGAGTAGATATTTCCATGTTCATACAGAGGACGGTGTAGATATTTCCATGTTTATAGGGATGGCGGTGTAGATATTTTCATGTTCACACAGATGGCGGTGTAGATATTTCCATGTTTACACAGATAGCGGTGTAGATATTTCCATGTTCATACAGATAGCGGTGTAGATATTTCCATGTTCATACAGATAGCGGTGTAGATATTTCCATGTTCATACAGATAGCGGTGTAGATATTTCCATGTTCATACAGATGGCGGTGTAGATATTTCCATGTTCATACAGATAGTGGTGTAGATATTTCCATGCTCATACAGATAGCGGTGTAGATATTTCCATGTTCATACAGTTAGCGGTGTAGGTATTTCCATGTTCATACAGATTGCGGTGTAGATATTTACAAGTTCATACAGATGGCGGTGTAGATATTTACATGTTTATACAGATGGCGGTGTAGATATTTTCATGTTTATACAGATAGCGGTGTAGATATTTCCATGTTCATACAGATAGCCGTGTAGATATTTCCATGTTCATACCAATTGCGGTGTAGATATTTCCATGTTGATACAGTTAGCGGTGTAGATATTTCCATGTTCATACAGATAGCGGTGTAGATATTTCCATGTACTTACAGATAACGGTGTAGATATTTCCATGTTCATACAGATAGTGGTGTAGATATTTCCATGTTCATACAGTTAGCGGTGTAGATATTTCCATGTTCATACAGATGGCGGTGTAGATATTTACATGTTCATAAAGATGGCGGTATAGATATTTCCATGTTCGTACAGATGGCGGTGTAGATATTTCCATGTACATAGAGATGGCGGTGTAGATATTTCCATGTTTTTGCAGATAGCGGTGTAGATATTTCCATGTTTATACTGATGGTGGTGTAGATATTTCCATGTTTATAGAGAAGGAGGTCTAGATATTTCCATGTTTACAGAGATAGTGGTGTAGTTATTTCTAAGTTTATAGAGACAGCGTTGTAGATATTCCCATGTTTATACAGCTAGGTATGAAGATATTTCCATGTTTATACAGATAGCGGTGTAGATATTTCCATGTTTATACAGATAGCAGTGTAGATATTTCCATGTTTATAGAGATAGTGGTGTAGATAATTTCAATTTCATACAGACGGCAGTGTAGATATTTCCAAGTTCATACAGATAGCTTTGTAGATATTTCCACGTTTATAGACATGGCGGTGTAGATATTTCCATGTTCATACAGACGGCGGGGTAGATATTTCCATGTTTATAGGGATGGCGGCGTAGATATTTTCATGTTTACACAGATGGCGGGGTAGACATTTCCATGTTTACTCAGATAGCGGTGTGGATATTTCCATGTTTATGCAGATAGCAGTGTAGATATTTCCATGTTTATACAGATAGCGGTGCGGATATTTCCATGTTTATACAGATAGTTGGGCAGATATTTCCATGTTTATACAGATAGCGGTGTAGATATTTCCATCTTAATACAGATGGCGGTGGTGATATGTCCATGTTTGTACAGATGGCGGTGTAGATATTTCCATGTTCATACAGATGGCGGTGTAGATATTTCGAAGTTTATAGAGATAGCATTGTAGTTATTTCCATATTTATAGAGAAATCTGTGTAGATATTTCCATGTATATTCAGATTGCTGTGTAGATACTTCCATGTTCATGCAGATAGCGGTGTAGATATTTCCATGTTCATCGAGATGCCGGTGTACATATATCCATGTTCATACAGACGTCGGTGAAGATATTTCCATGTTCATACAGATGGTGGTGTAGATATTTCCATGTTCATACAAATGGCGGTATAGATATTTCCATGTTCATAGAGATGGCGGTGTAGATAATTCCATGTTCATACAAATGGCGGTGTAGATATTTCCATGATCATAGAGATGGCGGTGTAGATATTTCCATATTTATGCAGATAGCTGTGTAGTTATTTCCATGTTTATAGGGATAGCAGTGTAGATATTTTCATTGATATACAGATAGCTGTGTAGATATTTGCATGTTCATACAGATAGCGGTCTAGATATTTCCATGTTCATACAGATAGCGGTGTAGATATTTCCATGTTCATACAGATAGCGGTGTAGATATTTCCAACTTCATACAGATAGCTGTGTAGATATTTCCATGTTCATACAGATAGCGGTGTAGATATTTCCATGTTCATACTGTTAGCGGTGTAGATATTTCCATGTTCATACAGATGGCGGTGTAGATATTTACATGTTCATGCAGATGGCGGTGTAGATATTTCCATGTTCATACAGATAGCGGTGTAGATATTTCCATGTTCATACAGATAGCGGTGTAGATATTTCTATGTTCATACCGATAGCGGTGTAGATATTTCCATATTCATACAGTTAGCGGTGTAGATATTTCCATTTTCATTCAGACGGCGGTGTATTTACATCTTCATACAGATGGCGGTGTAGATATTTCCATGTTCGTATGGATGGCAGTGTAGATATTTCCATGTTCATACAGGTGGCGGTGTAGGTATTTCCATGTTTATACAGATAGCAGTGTAGTTATTTCCATGTTTATAGAGACAGCTGTGTAGATATTTCAATTGATATACAGATAGCTGTGTAGATATTTGCATGTTCATACAGATAGTGGTGTAGATATTTCCATGTTCGTACAGATAGCGGTGTAGATATTTCCATGTTCATACAGATAACGGTGTAGATATTTCCATGTTCATACAGATAGCGGTGTAGATATTTCCATGTTCATACACTTAGCGGTGTAGATATTTCCATGTTCATACAGATGGCGGTGTAGATATTTACATGTTCATACAGATGGCGGTATAGATATTTCCATGTTCGTACAGATGGCGGTGTAGATATTTCCATGTTCATAGAGATGGCGGTGTAGATATTTCCATGTTTATGCAGATAGCGGTATAGATATTTCCATGTTTATAGAGATGGTGGTGTAGATATTTCCATGTTTATAGAGATGGCGGTGTAGGTATTTCCAGGTTTACAGAGATAGTGGTGTAGATATTTCCAAGTTTATAGAGACAGCGTTGTAGATATTTCCATGTTTATACAGATGGTGGTGTAGATATTTCCATGTTTATACAGATAGCGGTGTATATATTTCCATGTTTATACTGATAGCAGTGTAGATATTTCCATGTTTATAGAGATAGTGGTGTAGATAATTTCAATTTCATACAGAGAGCAGTGTACATATTTCCAAGTTCATACAGATAGCGGTGTAGATATTTCCACGTTTATAGAGATGGTGGTGTAGATATTTGCATGTTCATACAGAGGACGGTGTAGATATTTCCATGTTTATAGGGATGGCGGTGTAGATATTTTCATGTTTACACAGATGGCGTTGTAGATATTTCCATGTTTACACAGATAGCGTTGTAGACATTTCCATGTTTACACAGATAGCGGTGTGGATATTTCCATGTTTATGCAGATAGCAGTGTAGGTATTTCCAAGTATATACAGATAGCGGTGCGGATATTTCCATGTTTATTCAGATAGTGGTGCGGATATTTCCATGTTTATACAGATAGTTGGGCAGATATTTCCAGGTTTATACAGATAGCGGTGTAGATATTTAAATCTTAATACAGATGGCGGTGTAGATATGTCCATGTTCGTACAGATGGCGGTGTAGATATTTGCATGTTCATACAGATGGCGGTGTAGATATTTCGAAGTTTATAGAGATAGCGATGTAGTTATTTCCATATTTATAGAGAAATCTGTGTAGATATTTCCATGTATATTCAGATAGCTGTGTAGATATTTCCATGTTCATGCAGATTACGGTGTAGATATTTCCATGTTCATCCAGATGCCGGTGTACATATATCCATGTTCATACAGATGGCGGTGAAGATATTTCCATGTTCATACAGATGGCGGTGTAGGATTTTCCAAGTTCATACAAATGGCGGTGTAGATATTTCCATGTTCATAGAGATGGCGGTGTAGATATTTCCAGGTTCATACAAATGGCGGTGTAGATATTTCCATGTTCATAGAGATGGCGGTGTAGATATTTCCATGTTTATACAGATACCAGTGTAGTTATTTCAATGTTTATAGAGATACCAGTGTGGATATTTCCATTGATATACAGATAGCTGTGTAGATATTTGCATGTTCATACAGATAGCGGTGTAGATATTTCCATGTTCATACAGATAGCGGTGTAGATATTTCCATGTTCATACAGATAGCGGTGTAGATATTGCCTTGTTCATACAGATAGTGGTGTAGATATTTCCATGTTCATACAGATAGCGGTGTAGATATTTCCATGTTCATACAGTTAGCGGTGTAGATATTTCCATGTTCATACAGATGGCGGTGAAGATATTTACATGTTGATACAGATGGCGGTGTAGATATTTCCATGTTCATACAGATAGCGGTGTAGATATTTCCATGTTCATACAGATGGCGGTGTAGATATTTCCATGTTCATCCAGATGCCGGTGTACATATATCCATGTTCATACAGATGGCGGTGAAGATATTTCCATGTTCATACACATGGTGGTGTAGATATTTCTATGTTCATAGAGATGGCGGTGTAGATAATTCCATGTTCATACAAATGGCGGTGTAGATATTTCCATATTCATAGAGATGGCGGTGTAGATATTTCCATATTTATACAGATAGCATTGTAGTTATTTCCATGTTCATAGGGATAGCAGTGTAGATATTTTCATTGATATACAGATAGCTGTGTAGATATTTGCATGTTCATACAGATAGCGGTCTAGATATTTCCATGTTCATACAGATAGCGGTGTAGATATTTGCATGTTCATACAGATAGCGGTGTAGATATTTCCATGTTCATACAGATAGTGGTGTAGATATTTCCATGCTCATACAGATAGCGGTGTAGGTATTTCCATGTTCATACAGTTAGCGGTGTAGGTATTTCCATGTTCATACAGATGGCGGTGTAGATATTTACAAGTTCATACAGATGGCGGTGTAGATATTTACATGTTCATACAGATGGCGGTGTAGATATTTTCATGTTTATACAGATAGTGGTGTAGATATTTCCATGTTCATACAGATAGCCGTGTAGATATTTCCATGTTCATACCAATTGCGGTGTAGATATTTCCATGTTGATACAGTTAGCGGTGTAGATATTTCCATGTTCATACAGATGGCGGTGTAGATATTTACATGTTCATACAGATGGCGGTGTAGATATTTCCACGTTCGTACGGATGGCAGTGTAGATATTTCCATGTTCATACAGGTGGCGGTGTTGATATTTCCATGTTTATACATATAGCAGTGTAGTTATTTCCATGTTTATAGAGACAGCTGTGTAGATATTTCCATTGATATACAGATAGCTGTGTAGTTATTTGCATGTTCATACAGTTAGCGGTGTACATATTTCCATGTTCGTACAGATGGCTGTGTAGATATTTCCATGTTCATACAGATGGCGGTATAGATATTTCCATGTTCGTAGAGATGGCGGTGTAGATATTTCCATGTTCATAGAGATGGCGGTGTAGATATTTCCATGTTTATGCAGATAGCGGTATAGATATTTCCATGTTTATACAGATGTTGGTGGAGATATTTCCATGTTTATAGAGATGGCGGTGTAGATATTTCCATGTTTACAGAGATAGTGGTGTAGTTATTTCCAAGTTTATAGAGACAGCGTTGTAGATATTTCCATGTTTATACAGATAGCGGTGAAGATATTTCCATGTTCATACAGATAGCCGTGTAGATATTTCCATGTTCATACCAATTGCGGTGTAGATATTTCCATGTCGATACAGTTAGCGGTGTAGATATTTCCATGTTCATACAGATGGCGGTGTAGATATTTACATGTTCATACAGATGGCGGTGTAGATATTTCCACGTTCGTACGGATGGCAGTGTAGATATTTCCATGTTCATACAGGTGGCGGTGTTGATATTTCCATGTTTATACAGATAGCAGTGTAGTTATTTCCATGTTTATAGAGACAGCTGTGTAGATATTTCCATTGATATACACATAGCTGTGTAGATATTTGCATGTTCATACAGTTAGCGGTGTACATATTTCCATGTTCGTACAGATGGCTGTGTAGATATTTCCATGTTCATACAGATGGCGGTATAGATATTTCCATGTTCGTAGAGATGGCGGTGTAGATATTTCCATGTTCATAGAGATGGCGGTGTAGATATTTACATGTTTATGCAGATAGCGGTATAGATATTTCCATGTTTATACAGATGGTGGTGTAGATATTTCCATGTTTATAGAGATGGCGGTGTAGATATTTCCATGTTTACAGAGATAGTGGTGTAGTTATTTCCAAGTTTATAGAGACAGCGTTGTAGATATTTCCATGTTTATACAGATAGCGGTGAAGATATTTCCATGTTTATACAGATAGCGATGCGGATATTCCCATGTTTATACAGATAGTTGGGCAGATATTTCCATGTTTATACAGATAGCAGTGTAGATATTTCCATCTTAATACAGATGGCGGTGTAGATATGTCTATGTTCGTACAGATGGCGGTGTAGATATTTCCATGTTCATACAGATGGTGTTGTAGATATTTCGAAGTTTATAGAGATAGCGCTGTAGATATTTCCATATTTATAGAGAAATCTGTGTAGATATTTCCATGTATATTCAGATAGCTGTGTAGATATTTCAATGTTCATGCAGATAGCGGTGTAGATATTTCCATGTTCATCCAGATGCCGGTGTACATATATCCATGTTCATACAGACGGCGGTGAAGATATTTCCATGTTCCTACAGATGGCGGTGTAGGTATTTCCATGTTCATACAAATGGCGGTGTAGTTACCTCCATGTTTATAGAGATGGCGGTGTAGATATTTCCAGGTTCATACAAATGGCGGTGTAGATATTTCCATGTTCATAGAGATGGCGGTGTAGATATTTCCATGTTTGTACAGATAGCAGTGTAGTTATTTCCATGTTTATAGAGATACCATTGTGGATATTTCCATTGATATACAGATAGCTGTGTAGATATTTGCATGTTCATACAGATAGCGGTGTAGATATTTCCATATTCATACAGATAGCGGTGTAGATATTTCCATGTTCATTCAGATAGCGGTGTAGATATTTCCATGTTCATACAGATAGCGGTGTAGATATTTCCATGTTCATACCTATAGCGGTGTAGATATTTCCATGCTCATACCAATAGCGGTGTAGACATTTCCATGTTCATACAGTTAGCGGTGTAGATATTTCCATGTTCATACAGATGGCGGTTTAGATATTTACATGTTCATACAGATGGCGGTGTAGATATTTCCATGTTCGTACGGATGGCAGTGTAGATATTTCCATGTTCATACAGGTGGCTGTGTAGATATTTCCATGTTTATACAGATAGCAGCGTAGTTATTTCCATGTTTATAGAGATAGCAGTGTATATATTTCCATTGATATACAGATAGCTGTGTAGATATTTGCATGGTCATACAGATAGCGGTGTAGATATTTCCATGTTCGTACAGATAGCAGTGTAGATATTTCCATGTTCATACAGATAGCGGTGTAGATATTTCCATGTTCATACAGATAACGGTGTAGATATTTCCACGTTCATACAGATAGCGGTGTAGATATTTCCATGTTCCTACAGTTAGCGGTGTAGATATTTCCATGTTCATACAGATGGCGGTGTAGATATTTACATGTTCATACAGATGGCGGTATAGATATTTAAATGTTCGTACAGATGGCGGTGTAGGTATTTCCATGTTCATAGAGATGGCGGTGTAGATATTTCAATGTTCATACAGATAGCGGTGTAGATATTTCCATGTTCATACAGATAGCCGTGTAGATATTTCCATGTTCATACCAATTGCGGTGTAGATATTTCCATGTTGATACAGTTAGCGGTGTAGGTATTTCCATGTTCATACAGATGGCGGTGTAGATATTTCCATGTTTATACAGATAGCGGTGTAGATATTTCCATCTTAATACAGATGGCGGTGTAGATATGTCCATGTTCGTACAGATGGCGGTGTAGATATTTCCATGTTCATACTGATGGCGGTGCAGATATTTTGAAGTTTATAGAGATAGCGCTGTAGATATTTCCATATTTATAGAGAAATCTGTGTAGATATTTCCATGTATATTCAGATAGCTGCGTAGATATTTCCATGTTCATGCAGATAGCGGTGTAGATATTTCCATGTTCATCCAGATTCCGGTGTACATATATCCATGTTCATACAGATGGCGGTGAAGATATTTCCATGTTCATACAGATGGCGGTGTAGGTATTTCCATGTTCATACAATTGGCGTTGTAGTTACTTCCATGTTCATAGAGATGGCGGTGTAGATATTTCCATGTTTTTACAGATAGCAGTGTTGTTATTTCCATGTTTTTAGAGATACCAGTGTGGATATTTCCATTGATATACAGATAGCTGTGTAGATATTTGCATGTTCATACAGATAGCGGTGTAGATATTTCCATGTTCATACAGATGGCGGTGTAGATATTTCCATGTTCATACAGATAGCGGTGTAGATATTTCCATGTTTGTATGGATGGCAGTGTAGATATTTCCATGTTCATACAGGTGGCGGTGTAGATATTTCCATGTTCATACAGATAACGGTGAAGATATTTACATGTTCATACAGATGGCGGTAGAGATATTTCCATGTTCGTACAGATGGCGGTGTAGATATTTCCATGTTCATACAGATGGCGGTGTAGATATTTCCATGTTTATACAGATAGCAGTGTAGTTATTTCCATGTTTATAGAGATAGCAGTATAGATATTTCCATAGATATACAGATAGCTGTGTAGATATTTGCATGTTAATACAGATAGCGGTGTAGATATTTCCATGTTCATACAGATAGCGGTGTAGATATTTCCATGTTCATACTGATAGCGGTGTAGATATTTCCATGTTCATACAGATAACGGTGTAGATATTTCCATGTTCATACAGATAGCGGTGTAGATATTTCCATGTTCATACAGTTAGCGGTGTTGATATTTCCATGTTCATACAGATGGCGGTGTAGATATTTACATGTTCATATAGACGGCGGTATAGATATTTCCATGTTCGTACAGATGGCGGTGTAGATATTTCCATGTTCATAGAGATGGCGGTGTAGATATTTCCATGTTTATGCAGATAGCGGTATAGATATTTCCATGTTTATACAGATGGTGGTGTAGATATTTCCATGTTTATAGAGATGGCGGTCTAGATATTTCCATGTTTACAGAGATAGTGGTTTAGTTATTTCCAAGTTTATAGAGACAGCGTTGTAGATATTTCCATGTTTATACAGATAGCGGTGAAGATATTTCCATGTTTATACAGATAGTGGTGTAGATATTTCCATGTTTATACAGATAGCAGTGTAGATATTTCCATGTTTATAGAGATAGTGGTGTAGATAATTTCAATTTTATACAGAGAGCAGTGTAGATATTTCCAAGTTCATACAGATAGTGGTGTAGAAAATTCCACGTTTATAGAGATGGCGGTGTAGATATTTCCATGTTCATACAGATAGCGGTGTAGATATTTCCATCTTAATACAGATGGCGGTGTAGATATGTCCATGTTCATACAGATGGCGGTGTAGATATTTCGAAGTTTATAGAGATAGCGCTGTAGTTATTTCCATATTTATAGAGAAATCTCTGTAGATATTTCCAAGTATATTCAGATAGCTGTGTAGATATTTCCATGTTCATGCAGATAACGGTGTAGATATTTCCATGTTCATCCAGATGCCGGTGTACATATATCCATGTTCATACAGATGGCGGTGAAGATATTTCCATGTTCATACAGATGGCGGTGTAGGTAATTCCATGTTCATACAAATGGCGGTGTAGTTACTTCCATGTTCATAGAGATGGCGGTGTAGATATTTCCAGGTTCATACAAATGGTGGTGTAGATATTTCCATGTTCATAGAGATGGCGGTGTAGGTATTTCCATGTTTGTACAGATAGCAGTGTAGTTATTTCCATGTTTATAGAGATACCAGTGTGGATATTTCCATTGATATACAGATAGCTGTGTAGATATTTGAATGTTCATACAGATAGCGGTGTAGATATTTCCATGTTCATACTGATAGCGGTGTAGATATTTCCATGTTCATACAGATAGCGGTGTAGATATTTCCATGTTCATACAGATAGCGGTGTAGATATTTCCATGTTCATACAGATAGCGGTGTAGATGTTTCCATGTTCGTACAGATAGCCGTGTAGATATTTCCATGTTCATACCGATAGCAGTGTAGACATTTCCCTGTTCATACATTTAGCGGTGTAGATATTTCCATGTTCATACAGATGGCGGTGAAGATATTCATATGTTCATACAGATGGCGGTGTAGATATTTCCATGTTTGTACGGATGGCAGTGTAGATATTTCCATGTTCATACAGGTGGCGGTGTAGATATTTCCATGTTCATACAAATGGCGGTGTAGATATTTCCATGTTCATAGAGATGGCGGTGTAGATATTTCCATATTTATACAGATAGCAGTGTAGTTATTTCCATGTTTATAGAGATAGCGGTGTAGATATTTCCATTGATATACAGATAGCTGTGTAGATATTTGCATGTTCATAGAGAGAGCGGTGTAGATATTTCCATGTTCATACAGATAGCGGTGTAGATATTTCCATGTTCATACAGATAGCGGTGTAGATGTTTCCATGTTCGTACAGATAGCCGTGTAGATATTTCCATGTTCATACCAATAGCGGTGTAGACATTTCCCTGTTAATACAGATGGCGTTGTAGATATTTCCATGTTCATACAGATGGCGGTATAGATATTTCCATGTTCGTACAGATGGCAGTGTAGGTATTTCCATGTTCATAGAGATGGCGGTGTAGATATTTCCATGTTTATGCAGATAGCGGTATAGATATTTCCATGTTTATACAGATGGTGGTGTAGATATTTCCATGTTTATAGAGATGGCGGTCTAGATATTTCCATGTTTACAGAGATAGGTGTGTAGTTATTTCCAAGTTTATAGAGACAGCGTTGTAGATATTTCCTTGTTTATACAGATAGAGGTGAAGACATTTCCATGTTTATACAGATAGCGGTGTAGATATTTCCATGTTCATACAGATAGCAGTGTAGATATTTGCATGTTTATACAGATAGTGGTGTAGATAATTTCAATTTTATACAGAGAGCAGTGTAGATATTTCCAAGTTCATACAGATAGCGGTGTAGATATTTCCACGTTTATAGAGATGGCGGTGTAGATATTTCCATGTTCATACAGATGGCGGTGTAGATATTTCCATGTTTATAGGGATGGCGGTGTAGATATTTTCATGTTTACACAGATGGCGGTGTAGATATTTCCATGTTTACACAGATAGCGGTGTAGACATTTCCATGTTTACACAGATAGCGGTGTGGATATTTCCATGTTTATGCAGATAGCAGTGTAGATATTTCCATGTTTATACAGATAGCAGTGCTGATATTTCCATGTTTATGCAGATAGCGGTGAAGATATTTCCATGTTTATACAGATAGCGGTGTAGATATTTCCATGTTTATACAGATAGCGGTGTAGATATTTCCATCTTAATACAGATGGCGGTATAGATATGTCCATGTTCATACAGATGGCGGTGTAGATATTTCCATGTTTATACAGATAGCGGTGTAGATATTTCCATCTTAATACAGATGGCGGTGTAGGTAAGTCCATGTTCGTACAGATGGCGGTGTAGATATTTCCATGTTCATAGAGATGACAGTGTAGATATTTCGAAGTTTATGGAGATAGCGCTGTAGATATTTCCGTATTTATAGGGAAATCTGTGTAGATATTTCCATGTATATTCAGATAGCTGTGTAGATATTTCCATGTTCATGCAGATAGCGGTGTAGATATTTCCATGTTCATCCGGATGCCGGTGTAGATACATCCATGTTCATACAGATGGCGGTGAAGATATTTCCATGTTCATACAGATGGCTGTGTAGATATTTCCATCTTCATCGAGATGGCGGTGTAGATATTTCCATGTTGATACAGATAGCAGTGTAGTTATTTCCATGTTTATCTAGATAGCAGTGTAGATATTTCCATTGATATACAGATAGCGGTGTAGATATTTCCATGTTCATACAGATGGCGATGTAGGTATTTCCATGTTCATACAAATGGCGGTGTAGTTACTTCCATGTTCATAGAGATGGCGGTGTAGATATTTCCAGGTTCATACAAATGGCGGTGTAGATATTTACATGTTCATACAGATGGCGGTGTAGATATTTCCATGTTCGTACGGATGGCAGTGTAGATATTTCCATGTTCATACAGGTGGCGGTGTAGATATTTCCATGTTTATACAGAGAGCAGTGTAGTTATTTCCATGTTTATAGAGATACCAGTGTGGATATTTCCATTGATATACAGATAGCTGTGTAGATATTTGCATGTTCATACAGATAGCGGTGTAGATATTTCCATGTTCATACAGATGGCGGTGTAGATATTTCCATGTTCATACAGATAGCGGTGTAGATATTTCCATGTTTGTATGGATGGCAGTGTAGATATTTCCATGTTCATACAGGTGGCGGTGTAGATATTTCCATGTTCATACAGATAACGGTGAAGATATTTACATGTTCATACAGATGGCGGTAGAGATATTTCCATGTTCGTACAGATGGCGGTGTAGATATTTCCATGTTCATACAGATGGCGGTGTAGATATTTCCATGTTTATACAGATAGCAGTGTAGTTATTTCCATGTTTATAGAGATAGCAGTATAGATATTTCCATAGATATACAGATAGCTGTGTAGATATTTGCATGTTAATACAGATAGCGGTGTAGATATTTCCATGTTCATACAGATAGCGGTGTAGATATTTCCATGTTCATACTGATAGCGGTGTAGATATTTCCATGTTCATACAGATAACGGTGTAGATATTTCCATGTTCATACAGATAGCGGTGTAGATATTTCCATGTTCATACAGTTAGCGGTGTTGATATTTCCATGTTCATACAGATGGCGGTGTAGATATTTACATGTTCATATAGACGGCGGTATAGATATTTCCATGTTCGTACAGATGGCGGTGTAGATATTTCCATGTTCATAGAGATGGCGGTGTAGATATTTCCATGTTTATGCAGATAGCGGTATAGATATTTCCATGTTTATACAGATGGTGGTGTAGATATTTCCATGTTTATAGAGATGGCGGTCTAGATATTTCCATGTTTACAGAGATAGTGGTTTAGTTATTTCCAAGTTTATAGAGACAGCGTTGTAGATATTTCCATGTTTATACAGATAGCGGTGAAGATATTTCCATGTTTATACAGATAGTGGTGTAGATATTTCCATGTTTATACAGATAGCAGTGTAGATATTTCCATGTTTATAGAGATAGTGGTGTAGATAATTTCAATTTTATACAGAGAGCAGTGTAGATATTTCCAAGTTCATACAGATAGTGGTGTAGAAAATTCCACGTTTATAGAGATGGCGGTGTAGATATTTCCATGTTCATACAGATAGCGGTGTAGATATTTCCATCTTAATACAGATGGCGGTGTAGATATGTCCATGTTCATACAGATGGCGGTGTAGATATTTCGAAGTTTATAGAGATAGCGCTGTAGTTATTTCCATATTTATAGAGAAATCTCTGTAGATATTTCCAAGTATATTCAGATAGCTGTGTAGATATTTCCATGTTCATGCAGATAACGGTGTAGATATTTCCATGTTCATCCAGATGCCGGTGTACATATATCCATGTTCATACAGATGGCGGTGAAGATATTTCCATGTTCATACAGATGGCGGTGTAGGTAATTCCATGTTCATACAAATGGCGGTGTAGTTACTTCCATGTTCATAGAGATGGCGGTGTAGATATTTCCAGGTTCATACAAATGGTGGTGTAGATATTTCCATGTTCATAGAGATGGCGGTGTAGGTATTTCCATGTTTGTACAGATAGCAGTGTAGTTATTTCCATGTTTATAGAGATACCAGTGTGGATATTTCCATTGATATACAGATAGCTGTGTAGATATTTGAATGTTCATACAGATAGCGGTGTAGATATTTCCATGTTCATACTGATAGCGGTGTAGATATTTCCATGTTCATACAGATAGCGGTGTAGATATTTCCATGTTCATACAGATAGCGGTGTAGATATTTCCATGTTCATACAGATAGCGGTGTAGATGTTTCCATGTTCGTACAGATAGCCGTGTAGATATTTCCATGTTCATACCGATAGCAGTGTAGACATTTCCCTGTTCATACATTTAGCGGTGTAGATATTTCCATGTTCATACAGATGGCGGTGAAGATATTCATATGTTCATACAGATGGCGGTGTAGATATTTCCATGTTTGTACGGATGGCAGTGTAGATATTTCCATGTTCATACAGGTGGCGGTGTAGATATTTCCATGTTCATACAAATGGCGGTGTAGATATTTCCATGTTCATAGAGATGGCGGTGTAGATATTTCCATATTTATACAGATAGCAGTGTAGTTATTTCCATGTTTATAGAGATAGCGGTGTAGATATTTCCATTGATATACAGATAGCTGTGTAGATATTTGCATGTTCATAGAGAGAGCGGTGTAGATATTTCCATGTTCATACAGATAGCGGTGTAGATATTTCCATGTTCATACAGATAGCGGTGTAGATGTTTCCATGTTCGTACAGATAGCCGTGTAGATATTTCCATGTTCATACCAATAGCGGTGTAGACATTTCCCTGTTAATACAGATGGCGTTGTAGATATTTCCATGTTCATACAGATGGCGGTATAGATATTTCCATGTTCGTACAGATGGCAGTGTAGGTATTTCCATGTTCATAGAGATGGCGGTGTAGATATTTCCATGTTTATGCAGATAGCGGTATAGATATTTCCATGTTTATACAGATGGTGGTGTAGATATTTCCATGTTTATAGAGATGGCGGTCTAGATATTTCCATGTTTACAGAGATAGGTGTGTAGTTATTTCCAAGTTTATAGAGACAGCGTTGTAGATATTTCCATGTTTATACAGATAGAGGTGAAGATATTTCCATGTTTATACAGATAGCGGTGTAGATATTTCCATGTTCATACAGATAGCAGTGTAGATATTTGC
Organism: Gorilla gorilla gorilla; assembly: GCF_029281585.2. Classification (NCBI taxonomy): domain Eukaryota; kingdom Metazoa; phylum Chordata; class Mammalia; order Primates; family Hominidae; genus Gorilla; species Gorilla gorilla. Next base: position 3,975,405 of record NC_073231.2, on the reverse strand, counting down.
ATGTTTATACAGATAGTGGTGTAGATAATTTCAATTTTATACAGAGAGCAGTGTAGATATTTCCAAGTTCATACAGATAGCGGTGTAGATATTTCCACGTTTATAGAGATGGCGGTGTAGATATTTCCATGTTCATACAGATGGCGGTGTAGATATTTCCATGTTTATAGGGATGGCGGTGTAGATATTTTCATGTTTACACAGATGGCGGTGTAGATATTTCCATGTTTACACAGATAGCGGTGTAGACATTTCCATGTTTACACAGATAGCGGTGTGGATATTTCCATGTTTATGCAGATAGCAGTGTAGATATTTCCATGTTTATACAGATAGCAGTGCTGATATTTCCATGTTTATGCAGATAGCGGTGAAGATATTTCCATGTTTATACAGATAGCGGTGTAGATATTTCCATGTTTATACAGATAGCGGTGTAGATATTTCCATCTTAATACAGATGGCGGTATAGATATGTCCATGTTCATACAGATGGCGGTGTAGATATTTCCATGTTTATACAGATAGCGGTGTAGATATTTCCATCTTAATACAGATGGCGGTGTAGGTAAGTCCATGTTCGTACAGATGGCGGTGTAGATATTTCCATGTTCATAGAGATGACAGTGTAGATATTTCGAAGTTTATGGAGATAGCGCTGTAGATATTTCCGTATTTATAGGGAAATCTGTGTAGATATTTCCATGTATATTCAGATAGCTGTGTAGATATTTCCATGTTCATGCAGATAGCGGTGTAGATATTTCCATGTTCATCCGGATGCCGGTGTAGATACATCCATGTTCATACAGATGGCGGTGAAGATATTTCCATGTTCATACAGATGGCTGTGTAGATATTTCCATCTTCATCGAGATGGCGGTGTAGATATTTCCATGTTGATACAGATAGCAGTGTAGTTATTTCCATGTTTATCTAGATAGCAGTGTAGATATTTCCATTGATATACAGATAGCGGTGTAGATATTTCCATGTTCATACAGATGGCGATGTAGGTATTTCCATGTTCATACAAATGGCGGTGTAGTTACTTCCATGTTCATAGAGATGGCGGTGTAGATATTTCCAGGTTCATACAAATGGCGGTGTAGATATTTACATGTTCATACAGATGGCGGTGTAGATATTTCCATGTTCGTACGGATGGCAGTGTAGATATTTCCATGTTCATACAGGTGGCGGTGTAGATATTTCCATGTTTATACAGAGAGCAGTGTAGTTATTTCCATGTTTATAGAGATACCAGTGTGGATATTTCCATTGATATACAGATAGCTGTGTAGATATTTGCATGTTCATACAGAGAGTGGTGTAGATATTTCCATGTTCATACAGATAGCGGTGTAGATATTTCCATGTTCATACAGATAGCGGTGTAGATATTTCCAAGTTCATACAGTTAGCGGTGTAGATATTTCCATGTTCATTCAGATGGCGGTGTAGATATTTACATGTTCATACAGATGGCGGTGTAGATATTTCCATGTTCATACAGATAGCGGTGTAGATATTTCCATGTTCATACAGATAGCGGTGTAGATAGTTCCTTGTTCATACCAATAGCGGTGTAGACATTTCCATGTTCATACAGATAGCGGTGTAGATATTTCCATGTTCATACAGATGGCGGTGTAGATATTTACATGTTCATACAGATGGCGGTGTAGATATTTCCATGTTCGTACGGATGTCAGTGTAGATATTTCCATGTTCATACAGGTGGCGGTGTAGATATTTCCATGTTTATACAGATAGCAGTGTAGTTATTTCCATGTTTATTGAGATAGCAGTGTAGATATTTCTATTGATATACAGATAGCTATGTAGATATTTGCATGTTCATACAGATAGCGGTGTAGATATTTCCATGTTCATACAGATAGCAGTGTAGATAGTTCCATGTTCGTACAGATAGCGGTGTAGATATTTCCATGTTCATACAGATAACGGTGTAGATATTTCCATGTTCATACAGATAGCGGTGTAGATATTTCCATGTTCATACAGTTAGCGGTGTAGATATTTCCATGTTCATATAGATGGCGGTGTAGATATTTACATGTTCATACAGATGGCGGTGTAGATATTTCCATGTTCGTACAGATGGCGGTGTAGATATTTCCATGTTCATAGAGATGGCGGTGTAGATATTTCCATGTTTATACAGATAGCAGTGTAGATATTTCCATGTTTATAGAGATGGCGGTCTAGATATTTCCATGTTTACAGAGACAGTGTTGTATTTATTTCCAAGTTTATAGAGACAGCGTTGTAGATATTTCCATGTTTATACAGATAGCGGTGAAAATATTTCCATGTTTATACAGATATCGGTGTAGATATTTCCATGTTTACACAGATAGCAGTGTAGATATTTCCATGTTTATAGAGATAGTGGTGTAGATAATTTCAATTTTATACAGAGAGCAGTGTAGGTATTTCCAAGTTCATACAGATAGCGGAGTAGATATTTCCACGTTTATAGAGATGGCGGTGTAGATATTTCCATGTTCATACAGAGGTCGGTGTAGATATTTCCATGTTTATAGGGATGGCGGTGTAGATATTTTTATGTTTACACAGATGGCAGTGTAGATATTTCCATGTTTACACGGATAGCGGTGTAGACATTTCCATGCCTACACAGAGAGCGGTGTGGATATTTCCATGTTTATGCAGATTGCAGTGCAGATATTTCCATGTTTATACAGATAGCGGTGCGGATATTTCCATGTTTATTCAGATAGCGGTGCGGATATTTCCATGTTTATACAGATATTTGGGCAGATATTTCCATGTTTATACAGAAAGCGGTGTAGATATTTCCATCTTAATACAGATGGCGGTGTAGATATTTCCATGTTCGTAAAGATGGCGGTGTAGACATTTCTATGTTCATACAGATAGCGGTGTAGATATTTCGAAGTTTATAGAGATAGCGCTGTAGTTATTTCCATATTTATAGAGAAATCTGTGTAGATATTTCCATGTATGTTCAGATAGCTGTGTAGATATATCCATGTTCATGCTGATAGCGGTGTAGATATTTCCATGTTCATCCAGATGCCGGTGTACATATATCCATGTTCATACAGATGGCGGTGAAGATATTTCCATGTTCATACAGATGGCGGTGTAGGTGTTTCCATGTTCCTACAAATGGCGGTGTAGATATTTCCATGTTCATAGAGATGGCGGTGTAGATAGTTCCAGGTTCATACAAATGGCGGTGTAGATATTTCCATATTCATAGAGATGGCGGTGTAGATATTTCCATGTTTATACAGATAGCAGTGTAGTTATTTCCATGTTAATAGAGATACCAGTGTGGATATTTCCATTGATATACAGACAACTGTGTAGATATTTGCATATTCATACAGATAGCGGTGTAGATATTTCCATGTTCATACAGATGGCGGTGTAGCTATTTCCATGTTCATACAGATAGCGTTGTAGACATTTCCATCTTCATACAGATAGCGGTGTAGATATTTCCATGTTCATACAGATAGCGGTGTAGATATTTCCATGTTCATACCAATAGCGGTGTAGACATTTCCATGTTCATACAGTTAGCGGTGTAGATATTTCCATGTTTATACAGATGGCGGTGTAGATATTTCCATGTTCATACAGATGGCGGTGTAGATATTTCCATGTTCATAGAGATGGCGGTGTAGATAGTTCCATGTTTATGCAGATAGCGGTGAAGATATTTCCATGTTTATACAGATAGCGGTGTAGATATTTCCATTTTTATACAGATAGCGGTGTAGATATTTCCATCTTAATAGAGATGGCGGTGTAGATATGTCCATGTTCGTACAGATGGCGGTGTAGATATTTCCATGTTTATACAGATAGCGGTGTAGATATTTCCATCTTAATACAGATGGCGGTGTAGATAAGTCCATGTTCGTACAGATGGCGGTGTAGATATTTCCATGTTCATACAGATGACGGTGTAGATATTTCGAAGTTTATGGAGATAGCGCTGTAGATATTTCCATATTTATAGAGAAATCTGTGTAGATATTTCCATGTATATTCAGATAGCTGTGTAGATATTTCCATGTTCATGCAGATAGCGGTGTAGATATTTCCATGTTCATCCAGATGCTGGTGTACATATATCCATGTTCATACAGATGGCGGTGAAGATATTTCCATGCTCATACAGATGGCGGTGTAGGTATTTCCATGTTCATACAAATGGCGGTGTAGTTACTTCCATGTTCATAGAGATGGCGGTGTAGATATTTCCAGGTTCATACAAATGGCGGTGTGGATATTTCCATGTTCACAGAGATGGCGGTGAAGATATTTCCATGTTTATACAGATAGCAGTGTAGTTATTTCCATGTTTATAGAGATACCAGTGTGGATATTTCCATTGATATACAGATAGCTGTGTAGATATTTGCATGTTCATACAGATAGCGGTGTAGGTATTTCCATGTTCATACAGATAGCGGTGTAGATATTTCCATGTTCATACAGATTGCGGTTTAGATATTTCCATGTTCATACAGATAGCGGTGTGAATATTTCCATGTTCATACAGATGGCGGTGTTGATATTTCCATGTTCATACAGAGGACGGTGTAGATATTTCCATGTTTATAGGGATGGTGGTGTAGATATTTTCATGTTTACACAGATGGCGGTGTAGATATTTCCATGTTGACACGGATAGCGGTGTAGACATTTCCATATTTACACAGATAGCGGTGTGGATATTTCCAGGTTTATACAGATAGCAGTGTAGATATTTCCATGTTTATTCAGATAGTGGTGCGGATATTTCCATGTTTATACAGATAGTTGGGCAGATATTTCCATCTTTATACAGATAGCGGTGTATATATTTCCATCTTAATACAGATGGCGGTGTAGATATGTCCATGTTCGTACAGATGGCGGTGTAGATATTTGCATGTTCATACAGATGGCGGCATAGATATTTCGAAGTTTATAGAGATAGCGATGTAGTTATTTCCATATTTATAGAGAAATCTGGGTAGATATTTCCATGTATATTCAGATAGCTGTGTAGATATTTCCATGTTCATGCAGATTACGGTGTAGATATTTCCATGTTTATCCAGATGCCGGTGTACATATATCCATGTTCATACAGATGGCAGTGAAGATATTTCCATGTTCATACAGATGTCCGTGTAGGAAATTCCAAGTTCATACAAATGGCGGTGTAGATATTTCCATGTTCATAGAGATGGCGGTGTAGATATTTCCAGGTTCATACAAATGGCGGTGTAGATATTTCCATGTTCATAGAGATGGCGGTGTAGATATTTCCATGTTTATACAGATAGCAGTGTAGTTATTTCAATGTTTATAGAGATACCGGTGTGGATATTTCCATTGATATACAGATAGCTGTGTAGATATTTGCATGTTCGTACAGATAGCGGTGTAGATATTTCCATGTTCATACAGATAGCGGTGTAGATATTTCCATGTTCATACAGATAGCGGTGTAGGTATTTCCATGTTAATACAGATAGCGGTGTAGATATTTCCATGTTCATACAGATAGCGGTGTAGATATTTCCATGTTCATACAGTTAGCGGTGTAGATATTTCCATGTTCATACAGATGGCGGTGAAGATATTTACATGTTGATACAGATGGCGGTGTAGATATTTCCATGTTCATACAGATAGCGGTGTAGATATTTCCATGTTCATACAGAAGGCGGTGTAGATATTACCATGTTCATCCAGATGCCGGTGTACATATATCCATGTTCATACAGATGGCGGTGAAGATATTTCCATGTTCATACACATGGTGGTGTAGATATTTCTATGTTCATACAAATGGTGGTGTAGATATTTCCATGTTCATAGAGATGGCGGTGTAGATAATTCCATGTTCATACAAATGGCGGTGTAGATATTTCCATATTCATAGAGATGGCGGTGTAGATATTTCCATATTTATACAGATAGCATTGTAGTTATTTCCATGTTTATAGGGATAGCAGTGTAGATATTTTCATTGATATACAGATAGCTGTGTAGATATTTGCATGTTCATACAGATAGCGGTCTAGATATTTCCATGTTCATACAGATAGCGGTGTAGATATTTGCATGTTCATACAGATAGCGGTGTAGATATTTCCATGTTCATACAGATAGTGGTGTAGATATTTCCATGCTCATACAGATAGCGGTGTAGGTATTTCCATGTTCATACAGTTAGCGGTGTAGGTATTTCCATGTTCATACAGATGGCGGTGTAGATATTTACAAGTTCATACAGATGGCGGTGTAGATATTTACATGTTCATACAGATGGCAGTGTAGATATTTCCATGTTTATAGGGATGGCGGTGTAGATATTTTCATGTTTACACAGATGGCGGTGTAGATATTTCCATGTTGACACGGATAGCGGTGTAGACATTTCCATGTTTACACAGATAGCGGTGTGGATATTTCCAGGTTTATACAGATAGCAGTGTAGATATTTCCATGTTTATGCAGATAGCGGTGCGGATATTTCCATGTTTATTCAGATAGCGGTGCGGATATTTCCATGTTTATACAGATAGCGGTGTAGATATTTCCATCTTAATACAGATGGCGGAGTAGATATGTCCATGTTCGTACAGATGGCGGTGTAGATATTTCCATGTTCATACAGATGGCGGTGTAGATATTTCGAAGTTTATAGAGATAGCGCTGTAGTTATTTCCATATTTATAGAGAAATCGGTTTAGATATTTCCATGTATATTCAGATAGCTGTGTAGATACTTCCATGTTCATGCAGATAGCGGTGTAGATATTTCCATGTTCATCCAGATGCCGGTGTACATATATCCATGTTCATACAGATGGCGGTGAAGATATTTCCATGTTCATAAAAATGGTGGTGTAGATATTTCCATGTTGATACAAATGGCGGTGTAGATATTTCCATGTTCATAGAGATGGCGGTGTAGATATTTCCATGTTCATACAAATGGCGGTGTAGATATTTCCATCTTCATAGAGATGGCGGTGTAGATATTTCCATATTTATACAGATAGCAGTGGAGTTATTTCCATGTTTATAGAGATAGCAGTGTAGATATTTCCATTGATATACAGATAGCTGTGTAGATATTTGCATGTTCATACAGATAGCGGTGTAGATATTTCCATTTTCATACAGATAGCTGTGTAGGTATTTCCATGTTCATACAGATAGCGGTGTAGATATTTCCATGTACATACAGATGGCGGTGTAGATATTTACATGTTCATACAGATGGTGTTGTAGATATTTACATGTTCATACAGATGGCGGTGTAGATATTTCCATGTTCCTACCAATAGCGGTGTAGGTATTTCCATGTTGATACAGTTAGCGGTGTAGATATTTCCATGTTCATACAGATGGCGTTGTAGATATTTACATGTTCATACAGATGGCGGTGTAGATATTTCCATGTTCGTACGGATGGCAGTGTAGATATTTCCATGTTCATACAGGTGGCGGTGTTGATATTTCCACGTTTATACAGATAGCAGTGTAGTTATTTCCATGTTTATAGAGACAGCTGTGTAGATATTTCCATTGATATACAGATAGCTGTGTAGATATTTGCATGTTCATACAGTTAGCGGTGTTCATATTTCCATGTTCATACAGATGGCGGTGTAGATATTTACATGTTCATACAGATGGCGGTATAGATATTTCCATGTTCGTAGAGATGGCGGTGTAGATATTTCCATGTTCATAGAGATGGCGGTGTAGATATTTCCATGTTTATGCAGATAGCGGTATAGATATTTCCATGTTTATACAGAGGGTGGTGTAGATATTTCCATGTTTATAGAGATGGCGGTGTAGATATTTCCAGGTTTACAGAGATAGTGGTGTAGTTATTTCCAAGTTTATAGAGACAGCGTTGTAGATATTTCCATGTTTATACAGATAGCAGTGAAGATATTTCCATGTTTATACAGATAGAGGTGTATATATTTCCATGTTTATACTGATAGCAGTGTAGATATTTCCATGTTTATAGAGTTAGTGGTGTAGATAATTTCAATTTCATACAGAGAGCAGTGTACATATTTCCAAGTTCATACAGATAGCGGTGTAGATATTTCCACTATTATAGAGATGGCGGTGTAGATATTTGCATGTTCATACAGAGGACGGTGTAGATATTTCCATGTTTAAAGGGATGGCGGTGTAGATATTTTCATGTTTACACAGATGGCGGTGTAGATATTTCCATGTTTACACAGATAGCGTTGTAGACATTTCCATGTTTACACAGATAGCGGTGTGGATATTTCCATGTTTATGCAGATAGCAGTGTAGATATTTCCATGTATATACAGATAGCGGTGTAGATATTTCCATGTTCATACAGTTAGCGGTGTAGATATTTCCATGTTCATACAGATGGCCGTGAAGATATTTACATGTTGATACAGATGGCGGTGTAGATATTTCCATGTTCATTCAGATAGCGGTGTAGATATTTCCATGTTCATACAGATAGCGGTGTAGATATTTCCATGTTCATATCTATAGCGGTGTAGATATTTCCATGCTCATACCAATAGCGGTGTAGACATTTCCATGTTCATACAGTTAGCGGTGTAGATATTTCCATGTTCATACAGATGGCGGTTTAGATATTTACATGTTCATACAGATGGCGGTGTAGATATTTCCATGTTCGTACGGATGGCAGTGTAGATATTTCCATGTTCATACAGGTGGCTGTGTAGATATTTCCATGTTTATACAGATAGCAGCGTAGTTATTTCCATGTTTATAGAGATAGCAGTGTATATATTTCCATTGATATACAGATAGCTGTGTAGATATTTGCATGGTCATACAGATAGCGGTGTAGATATTTCCATGTTCGTACAGATAGCGGTGTAGATATTTCCATGTTCATACAGATAGCGGTGTAGATATTTCCATGTTCATACAGATAACGGTGTAGATATTTCCACGTTCATACAGATAGCGGTGTAGATATTTCCATGTTCCTACAGTTAGCGGTGTAGATATTTCCATGTTCATACAGATGGCGGTGTAGATATTTACATGTTCATACAGATGGCGGTATAGATATTTAAATGTTCATACAGATGGCGGTGTAGGTATTTCCATGTTCATAGAGATGGCGGTGTAGATATTTCAATGTTTATGCAGATAGCGGTATAGATATTTCCATGTTTATACAGATGGTGGTGTAGATATTTCCATGTTTATAGAGATGGCGGTCTAGATATTTCCATGTTTACAGAGATAGCGGTGTAGTTATTTCCAAGTTTATAGAGACAGCGTTGTAGATATTTCCATGTGTATACAGATAGCAGTGAAGATATTTCCATGTTTATACACATAGCGGTGTAGATATTTCCATGTTTATACAGATAGCAGTGTAGATATTTCCATGTTTATAGAGATAGTGGTGTAGATAATTTCAATTTTATACAGAGAGTAGTGTAGATATTTCCAAGTTCATACAGATAGCGGTGTAGATATTTCCACGTTTATAGAGATGGCGGAGTAGATATTTCCATGTTCATACAGAGGACGGTGTAGATATTTCCATGTTTATAGGGATGGCGGTGCAGATATTTTCATGTTCACACAGATGGCGGTGTAGATATTTCCATGTTTACACAGATAGCGGTGTAGATATTTCCATGTTCATACAGATAGCGGTGTAGATATTTCCATGTTCATACAGATAGCGGTGTAGATATTTCCATGTTCATACAGATAGCGGTGTAGATATTTCCATGTTCATACAGATGGCGGTGTAGATATTTCCATGTTCATACAGATGGCGGTGTAGATATTTCCATGTTTATACAGATGGCGGTGTAGATATTTCCATGTTCATACAGATGGCGGTGTAGATATTTCCATGTTCATACAGACGGCGGTATAAATACATCCATGTTCGTACAGATGGCGGTGTAGATATTTCCATGTTCATACAGATAGCGGTATAGATATTTCCATGTTTATTCAGATGGTGGTGTAGATATTTCCATGTATATAGAGATGGCGGTCTAGATATTTCCATGTTTACAGAGATAGTGGTGTAGTTATTTCCAAGTTTATAGAGACACCGTTGTAGATATTTCCATGTTTATACAGATGGCGGTGAAGGTATTTCCATGTTTCTACAGATAGCGGTGTAGATATTTCCATGTTTATACAGATAGCAGTGTAGATATTTCCATGTTTATAGAGATAGTGGTGTAGATAATTTCAATTTTATGCAGATAGCAGTGTAGATATTTCCAAGTTGATACAGATAGCGGTGTAGATATTTCCACGTTTATAGAGATGGCGGTGTAGATATTTCCATGTTCATACATAGGACGGTGTAGATATTTCCATGTTTATAGGGATGGCGGTGTAGATATTTTCATGTTTACACAGATGGCGGTGTAGATATTTCCATGTTTACATAGATAGCGGTGTAGACATTTCCATGTTTACACAGATAGCGGTGTGGATATTTCCATGTTTATGCAGATAGCAGTGTAGATATTTCCATGTTAAAACAGATAGCGGTGCGGATATTTCCATGTTTATTCAGATAGCGGTGCGGATATTTCCATGTTTATACAGATAGTTGGGCAGATATTTCCATGTTTATACAGAAAGCGGTGTAGATATTTCCATCTTAATACAGATGGCGGTGTAGATATATCAATGTTCGTACAGATGGCGGTGTAGATATTTCCATGTTCATACAGATGGTGGTGTAGATATTTCGAAGTTTATAGAGATAGCGCTGTAGATATTTCCATATTTATAGAGAAATCTGTGTAGATATTTCCATGTATATTCAGATAGCTGTGTAGATATTTCAATGTTCATGCAGATAGCGGTGTAGATATTTCCATGTTCATCCAGATGCCGGTGTACATATATCCATGTTCAAACAGATGGCGGTGAAGATATTTCCATGTTCATACAGATGGCGGTGTAGGTATTTCCATGTTCATACAAATGGCGGTGTAGTTACTTCCATGTTCATAGAGATGGCGGTGTAGATATTTCGAGGTTCATACAAATGGCGGTGTAGATATTTACATGTTCATAGAGATGGCGGTGTAGATATTTCCATGTTTGTACAGATAGCAGTGTAGTTATTTCCATGTTTATAGAGATACCAGTGTGGATATTTCCATTGATATACAGATAGCTGTGTAGATATTTGCATGTTCATACAGATAGCGGTGTAGATATTTCCATCTTCATACAGATAGCGGTGTAGATATTTCCATGTTCATACAGATAGCGGTGTAGATATTTCCATGTTCATACAGATAGCGGTGTAGATGTTTCCATGTTCATACAGATAGCGGTGTAGATATTTCCATGTTCATACCGATAGCGGTGTAGATATTTCCATGTTCATACCGATAGCGGTGTAGACATTTCCATGTTCATACAGTTAGCGTTTTAGATATTTCCATGTTCATACAGATGGTGGTGTAGATATTTACATGTTCATACAGATGGCGGTGTAGATATTTCCATGTTCGTACGGATGGCAGTGTAGATATTTCCATGTTCACACAGGTGGCAGTGTAGATATTTCCATGTTTATACAGATAGCAGTGTAGTTATTTCCATGTTTATAGAGATAGCAGTGTATATATTTCCATTGATATACAGTTAGCTGTGTAGATATTTGCATGGTCATACAGATAGCGGTGTAGATATTTCCATGTTCGTACAGATAGCGGTGTAGATATTTCCATGTTCATACAGATAGCGGTGTAGATATTTCCATGTTCATACAGCTAACGGTGTAGATATTTCCATGTTCATACAGATAGCGGTGTAGATATTTCCATGTTCATACAGATGGCGGTGTAGATATTTCCATGTTTGTACGGATGGCAGTGTAGATATTTCCATCTTCATACAGGTGGCGGTGGAGATATTTCCATGTTTATACAGATAGCAGTGTAGTTATTTCCATGTTAATAGAGATAGCTGTGTGGATATTTCCATTGATATACAGATAGCTGTGTAGATATTTGCATGTTCATACAGATAGCGGTGTAGATATTTCCATGTTCGTACAGATAGCGGTGTAGATATTTCCATGTTCATACAGATAGCGGTGTAGATATTTCCATGTTCATACAGATAACGGTGTAGATATTTCCATGTTCATACAGACAGCGGTGTAGATATTTCCATGTTCACACAGTTAGCGGTGTAGATATTTCCATGTTCATACAGATGGCGGTGTAGATATTTCCATGTTCATACAGATGGCGGTATAAATATATCCATGTTCGTACAGATGGCTGTGTAGATATTTCCATGTTCATACAGATAGCGGTATAGATATTTCCATGTTTATACAGATGGTGGTGTAGATATTTCCATGTATATAGAGATGGCGGTCTAGATATTTCCATGTTTACAGAGATAGTGGTGTAGTTATTTCCAAGTTTATAGAGACACCGTTGTAGATATTTCCATGTTTATACAGATGGCGGTAAAGTATTTCCATGTTTATACAGATAGCGGTGTAGATATTTCCATGTTTATACAGATAGCAGTGTAAATATTTCCATGTTTATAGAGATAGTGGTGTAGATAATTTCAATTTTATGCAGATAGCAGTGTAGATATTTCCAAGTTGATACAGATAGCGGTGTAGTTATTTCCACGTTTATAGAGATGGCGGTGTAGATATTTCCATGTTCATACATAGGACGGTGTAGATATTTCCATGTTTATAGGGATGGCGGTTTAGATATTTTCATGTTTACACAGATGGCGGTGTAGATATTTCCATGTTTACATAGATAGCGGTGTAGACATTTCCATGTTTACACAGATAGCGGTTTGGATATTTCCATGTTTATGCAGATAGCAGTGTAGATATTTCCATGTTAAAACAGATAGCGGTGCGGATATTTCCATGTTTATTCAGATAGCGGTGCGGATATTTCCATGTTTATACAGATAGTTGGGCAGATATTTCCATGTTTATACAGATAGCGGTGTAGATATTTCCATCTTAATACAGATGGCGGTGTAGATATATCAATGTTCGTACAGATGGCGGTGTAGATATTTCCATGTTCATACAGATGGTGGTGTAGATATTTCGAAGTTTATAGAGATAGCGCTGTAGATATTTCCATATTTATAGAGAAATCTGTGTAGATATTTCCATGTATATTCAGATAGCTGTGTAGATATTTCAATGTTCATGCAGATAGCGGTGTAGATATTTCCATGTTCATCCAGATGCCGGTGTACATATATCCATGTTCATACAGATGGCGGTGAAGATATTTCCATGTTCATACAGATGGCGGTGTAGGTATTTCCATGTTCATACAAATGGCGGTGTAGTTACTTACATGTTCATAGAGATGGCGGTGTAGATATTTCGAGGTTCATACAAATGGCGGTGTAGATATTTCCATGTTCATAGAGATGGCGGTGTAGATATTTCCATGTTTGTACAGATAGCAGTGTAGTTATTTCCATGTTTATAGAGATACCAGTGTGGATATTTCCATTGATATACAGATAGCTGTGTAGATATTTGCATGTTCACACAGATAGCGGTGTAGATATTTCCATCTTCATACAGATAGCGGTGTAGATATTTCCATGTTCATACAGATAGCGGTGTAGATATTTCCATGTTCATACAGATAGCGGTGTAGATATTTCCATGTTCATACAGATAGCGGTGTAGATATTTCCATGTTCACACAGATAGCGGTGTAGATATTTCCACGTTCATACCAATAGCGGTGTAGATATTTCCATGTTCATACCGATAGCGGTGTAGACATTTCCATGTTCATACAGTTAGCGGTTTAGATATTTCCATGTTCATACAGATGGCGGTGTAGATATTTACAAGTTCATACAGATGGCGGTGTAGATATTTCCATGTTCATACGGATGGCAGTGTAGATATTTCCATGTTCATACAAGTGGCGGTGTAGATATTTCCATGTTTTTACAGATAGCAGTGTAGTTATTTCCATGTTTATAGAGATAGCAGTGTATATATTTCCATTGATATACAGTTAGCTGTGTAGATATTTGCATGGTCATACAGATAGCGGTGTAGATATTTCCATGTTCGTACAGATAGCGGTGTAGATATTTCCATGTTCATACAGATAGCGGTGTAGATTTTTCCATGTTCATACCGATAACGGTGGAGATATTTCCATGTTCATACAGATAGCGGTGTAGATATTTCCATGTTCATACAGTTAGCGGTGTAGATATTTCCATGTTCATACAGATGGCGGTGTAGATATTTACATGTTCATACAGATGGCGGTATAGATATTTCCATGTTCGTACAGATGGCGGTGTAGGTATTTCCATGTTCATAGAGATGGCGGTGTAGATATTTCCATGTTTATGCAGATAGCGGTATAGATATTTCCATGTTTATACAGATGTTGGTGTAGATATTTCCATGTTTAAACAGATGGCGGTCTAGATATTTCCAAGTTTACAGAGATAGCGGTGTAGTTATTTCCAAGTTTATAGTGACAGCGTTGTAGATATTTCCGTGTTGATACAGATAGCGGTGAAGATATTTCCATGTTTATACAAATAGCGGTGTAGATATTTCCATGTTTATACAGATAGCAGTGTAGATATTTCCATGTTTATAGAGATAGTGGTGTAGATAATTTCAATTTTATACAGAGAGCAGTGTAGATATTTCCAAGTTCATACAGATAGCCGTGTAGATATTTCCACGTTTATAGAGATGGCGGTGTAGATATTTCCATGTTCATATAGAGGACGGTGTAGATATTTCCATGTTTATAGGGATGGCGGTGTAGATATTTTCATGTTTACACAGATGGCGGTGTAGATATTTCCATGTTCATACAGATAGCGGTGTAGATATTTCCATGTTCATACAGATAGCGGTGTAGATATTTCCATGTTATTACAGATAGCGGTGTAGATATTTCCATGCTCATACAGGTGGCGGTGTAGATATTTCCATGTTTCTACAGATAGCAGTGTAGTTATTTCCATGTTTATAGAGATAGCAGTGTATATATTTCCATTGATATATAGATAGCTGTGTAGATATTTGCATGTTCATTCAGATAGCGGTGTAGATATTTCCATGTTCATACAGATAGCGGTGTAGATATTTCCTTGTTCATACAGATAGCGGTGTAGATATTTCCATGTTCATACAGTTAGCGGTATAGATATTTCCATCTTCATACAGATAGCAGTGTAGATATTTGCATGGTCATACAGTTAGCAGTGTAGATATTTCCATGATCATACAGATGGCGGTGTAGATATTTACATGTTCAAAGAGATGGCGGTGTAGATATTTCCATGTTCATACAGATAGCGGTGTAGATATTTCCATGTTCATACAGATGGCGGTGTAGATATTTCCATGTTCCTACACATAGCGGTTAAGATATTTCCATGTTCATACAGATAGCGGTGTAGATATTTCCATGTTCATACCGATAGCGGTGTTGATATTTCCATGTTCATACAGTTAGCGGTGTAGATATTTCCATGTTCATACAGATGGCGGTGTAGATATTTACATGTTCATACAGATGGCGGTGTAGATATTTCCATGTTCGTACGGATGGCAGTGTAGATATTTCCATGTTTATAGGGATGGCGGTGTAGATATTTTCATGTTCATACTGATGGCGGTGTAGATATTTCCATGTTTATAGGGATGGCGGTGTAGATATTTTCATGTTTACACAGATGGCGGTGTAGATATGTCCATGTTTACACAGATAGCGGTGTAGACATTTACATGTTTACACAGATAGCGGTGCGGATATTTCCATGTTTATTCAGATATCGGTGCGGATATTTCCATGTTTATACAGATAGTTGGGCAGATATTTCCATGTTTATAAAGATAGCGGTGTAGATATTTCCATCTTAATACAGATGGCGGTGTAGATATGTCCATGTTCGTACACATGGCGGTGTAGATATTTGCATGTTCATACTGATGGCGGTGTAGATATTTCGAAGTTTATAGAGATAGTGATGTAGATATTTCCATATTTATAGAGAAATCTGTGTAGATATTTCCATGTATATTCAGATAGCTGTGTAGATATTTCCATGTTCATACAGACAGCGGTGTAGATATTTCCATGTTCATACAGTTAGCGGTGTAGATATTTCCATGTTCATACAGATGGCGGTGTAGATATTTACATGTTCATACAGATGGCGGTATAGGTATTTCCATGTTCGTACAGATGGCGGTGTAGATATTTCCATGTTCATAGAGATGGCGGTGTAGGTATTTCCATGTTTATACAAATGGCGGTGTTGATATTTCCTTGTTCATAGAGGTGGCGGTGTAGATATTTCCAGGTTCATACAAATGGCGGTGTAGATATTTCCATGTTCATACAGATAGCGGTGTAGATATTTCCATGTTCATACAGTTAGCGGTGTAGATATTTCCATGTTCATACAGATGGCGGTGAAGATATTTACATGTTGATACAGATGGCGGTGTAGATATTTCCATGTTCATACAGATAGCGGTGTAGATATTTCCATGTTCATACAGAAGGCGGTGTAGATATTACCATGTTCATCCAGATGCCGGTGTACATATATCCATGTTCATACAGATGGCGGTGAAGATATTTCCATGTTCATACATATGGTGGTGTAGATATTTCTATGTTCATACAAATGGTGGTGTAGATATTTCCATGTTCATAGAGATGGCGGTGTAGATAATTCCATGTTCATACAAATGGCGGTGTAGATATTTCCATATTCATAGAGATGGCGGTGTAGATATTTCCATATTTATACAGATAGCATTGTAGTTATTTCCATGTTTATAGGGATAGCAGTGTAGATATTTTCATTGATATACAGATAGCTGTGTAGATATTTGCATGTTCATACAGATAGCGGTCTAGATATTTCCATGTTCATACAGATAGCGGTGTAGATATTTGCATGTTCATACAGATAGCGGTGTAGATATTTCCATGTTCATACAGATAGTGGTGTAGATATTTCCATGCTCATACAGATAGCGGTGTAGGTATTTCCATGTTCATACAGTTAGCGGTGTAGGTATTTCCATGTTCATACAGATGGCGGTGTAGATATTTACAAGTTCATACAGATGGCGGTGTAGATATTTACATGTTCATACAGATGGCAGTGTAGATATTTCCATGTTTATAGGGATGGCGGTGTAGATATTTTCATGTTTACACAGATGGCGGTGTAGATATTTCCATGTTGACACGGATAGCGGTGTAGACATTTCCATGTTTACACAGATAGCGGTGTGGATATTTCTAGGTTTATACAGATAGCAGTGTAGATATTTCCATGTTTATGCAGATAGCGGTGCGGATATTTCCATGTTTATTCAGATAGCGGTGCGGATATTTCCATGTTTATACAGATAGCGGTGTAGATATTTCCATCTTAATACAGATGGCGGAGTAGATATGTCCATGTTCGTACAGATGGCGGTGTAGATATTTCCATGTTCATACAGATGGCGGTGTAGATATTTCGAAGTTTATAGAGATAGCGCTGTAGTTATTTCCATATTTATAGAGAAATCGGTGTAGATATTTCCATGTATATTCAGATAGCTGTGTAGATACTTCCATGTTCATGCAGATAGCGGTGTAGATATTTCCATGTTCATCCAGATGCCGGTGTACATATATCCATGTTCATACAGATGGCGGTGAAGATATTTCCATGTTCATAAAAATGGTGGTGTAGATATTTCCATGTTGATACAAATGGCGGTGTAGATATTTCCATGTTCATAGAGATGGCGGTGTAGATATTTCCATGTTCATACAAATGGCGGTGTAGATATTTCCATCTTCATAGAGATGGCGGTGTAGTTATTTCCATATTTATACAGATAGCAGTGGAGTTATTTCCATGTTTATAGAGATAGCAGTGTAGATATTTCCATTGATATACAGATAGCTGTGTAGATATTTGCATGTTCATACAGATAGCGGTGTAGATATTTCCATTTTCATACAGATAGCTGTGTAGGTATTTCCATGTTCATACAGATAGCGGTGTAGATATTTCCATGTACATACAGATGGCGGTGTAGATATTTACATGTTCATACAGATGGTGTTGTAGATATTTACATGTTCATACAGATGGCGGTGTAGATATTTCCATGTTCATACCAATAGCGGTGTAGGTATTTCCATGTTGATACAGTTAGCGGTGTAGTTATTTCCATGTTCATACAGATGGCGTTGTAGATATTTACATGTTCATACAGATGGCGGTGTAGATATTTCCATGTTCGTACGGATGGCAGTGTAGATATTTCCATGTTCATACAGGTGGCGGTGTTGATATTTCCACATTTATACAGATAGCAGTGTAGTTATTTCCATGTTTATAGAGACAGCTGTGTAGATATTTCCATTGATATACAGATAGCTGTGTAGATATTTGCATGTTCATACAGTTAGCGGTGTTCATATTTCCATGTTCATACAGATGGCGGTGTAGATATTTACATGTTCATACAGATGGCGGTATAGATATTTCCATGTTCGTAGAGATGGCGGTGTAGATATTTCCATGTTCATAGAGATGGCGGTGTAGATATTTCCATGTTTATGCAGATAGCGGTATAGATATTTCCATGTTTATACAGAGGGTGGTGTAGATATTTCCATGTTTATAGAGATGGCGGTGTAGATATTTCCAGGTTTACAGAGATAGTGGTGTAGTTATTTCCAAGTTTATAGAGACAGCGTTGTAGATATTTCCATGTTTATACAGATAGCAGTGAAGATATTTCCATGTTTATACAGATAGAGGTGTATATATTTCCATGTTTATACTGATAGCAGTGTAGATATTTCCATGTTTATAGAGTTAGTGGTGTAGATAATTTCAATTTCATACAGAGAGCAGTGTACATATTTCCAAGTTCATACAGATAGCGGTGTAGATATTTCCACTATTATAGAGATGGCGGTGTAGATATTTGCATGTTCATACAGAGGACGGTGTAGATATTTCCATGTTTAAAGGGATGGCGGTGTAGATATTTTCATGTTTACACAGATGGCGGTGTAGATATTTCCATGTTTACACAGATAGCGTTGTAGACATTTCCATGTTTACACAGATAGCGGTGTGGATATTTCCATGTTTATGCAGATAGCAGTGTAGATATTTCCATGTATATACAGATAGCGGTGTAGATATTTCCATGTTCATACAGTTAGCGGTGTAGATATTTCCATGTTCATACAGATGGCCGTGAAGATATTTACATGTTGATACAGATGGCGGTGTAGATATTTCCATGTTCATTCAGATAGCGGTGTAGATATTTCCATGTTCATACAGATAGCGGTGTAGATATTTCCATGTTCATATCTATAGCGGTGTAGATATTTCCATGCTCATACCAATAGCGGTGTAGACATTTCCATGTTCATACAGTTAGCGGTGTAGATATTTCCATGTTCATACAGATGGCGGTTTAGATATTTACATGTTCATACAGATGGCGGTGTAGATATTTCCATGTTCGTACGGATGGCAGTGTAGATATTTCCATGTTCATACAGGTGGCTGTGTAGATATTTCCATGTTTATACAGATAGCAGCGTAGTTATTTCCATGTTTATAGAGATAGCAGTGTATATATTTCCATTGATATACAGATAGCTGTGTAGATATTTGCATGGTCATACAGATAGCGGTGTAGATATTTCCATGTTCGTACAGATAGCGGTGTAGATATTTCCATGTTCATACAGATAGCGGTGTAGATATTTCCATGTTCATACAGATAACGGTGTAGATATTTCCACGTTCATACAGATAGCGGTGTAGATATTTCCATGTTCCTACAGTTAGCGGTGTAGATATTTCCATGTTCATACAGATGGCGGTGTAGATATTTACATGTTCATACAGATGGCGGTATAGATATTTAAATGTTCATACAGATGGCGGTGTAGGTATTTCCATGTTCATAGAGATGGCGGTGTAGATATTTCAATGTTTATGCAGATAGCGGTATAGATATTTCCATGTTTATACAGATGGTGGTGTAGATATTTCCATGTTTATAGAGATGGCGGTCTAGATATTTCCATGTTTACAGAGATAGCGGTGTAGTTATTTCCAAGTTTATAGAGACAGCGTTGTAGATATTTCCATGTGTATACAGATAGCAGTGAAGATATTTCCATGTTTATACACATAGCGGTGTAGATATTTCCATGTTTATACAGATAGCAGTGTAGATATTTCCATGTTTATAGAGATAGTGGTGTAGATAATTTCAATTTTATACAGAGAGTAGTGTAGATATTTCCAAGTTCATACAGATAGCGGTGTAGATATTTCCACGTTTATAGAGATGGCGGAGTAGATATTTCCATGTTCATACAGAGGACGGTGTAGATATTTCCATGTTTATAGGGATGGCGGTGCAGATATTTTCATGTTCACACAGATGGCGGTGTAGATATTTCCATGTTTACACAGATAGCGGTGTAGATATTTCCATGTTCATACAGATAGCGGTGTAGATATTTCCATGTTCATACAGATAGCGGTGTAGATATTTCCATGTTCATACAGATAGCGGTGTAGATATTTCCATGTTCATACAGATGGCGGTGTAGATATTTCCATGTTCATACAGATGGCGGTGTAGATATTTCCATGTTTATACAGATGGCGGTGTAGATATTTCCATGTTCATACAGATGGCGGTGTAGATATTTCCATGTTCATACAGACGGCGGTATAAATACATCCATGTTCGTACAGATGGCGGTGTAGATATTTCCATGTTCATACAGATAGCGGTATAGATATTTCCATGTTTATTCAGATGGTGGTGTAGATATTTCCATGTATATAGAGATGGCGGTCTAGATATTTCCATGTTTACAGAGATAGTGGTGTAGTTATTTCCAAGTTTATAGAGACACCGTTGTAGATATTTCCATGTTTATACAGATGGCGGTGAAGGTATTTCCATGTTTCTACAGATAGCGGTGTAGATATTTCCATGTTTATACAGATAGCAGTGTAGAGATTTCCATGTTTATAGAGATAGTGGTGTAGATAATTTCAATTTTATGCAGATAGCAGTGTAGATATTTCCAAGTTGATACAGATAGCGGTGTAGATATTTCCACGTTTATAGAGATGGCGGTGTAGATATTTCCATGTTCATACATAGGACGGTGTAGATATTTCCATGTTTATAGGGATGGCGGTGTAGATATTTTCATGTTTACACAGATGGCGGTGTAGATATTTCCATGTTTACATAGATAGCGGTGTAGACATTTCCATGTTTACACAGATAGCGGTGTGGATATTTCCATGTTTATGCAGATAGCAGTGTAGATATTTCCATGTTAAAACAGATAGCGGTGCGGATATTTCCATGTTTATTCAGATAGCGGTGCGGATATTTCCATGTTTATACAGATAGTTGGGCAGATATTTCCATGTTTATACAGAAAGCGGTGTAGATATTTCCATCTTAATACAGATGGCGGTGTAGATATATCAATGTTCGTACAGATGGCGGTGTAGATATTTCCATGTTCATACAGATGGTGGTGTAGATATTTCGAAGTTTATAGAGATAGCGCTGTAGATATTTCCATATTTATAGAGAAATCTGTGTAGATATTTCCATGTATATTCAGATAGCTGTGTAGATATTTCAATGTTCATGCAGATAGCGGTGTAGATATTTCCATGTTCATCCAGATGCCGGTGTACATATATCCATGTTCAAACAGATGGCGGTGAAGATATTTCCATGTTCATACAGATGGCGGTGTAGGTATTTCCATGTTCATACAAATGGCGGTGTAGTTACTTCCATGTTCATAGAGATGGCGGTGTAGATATTTCGAGGTTCATACAAATGGCGGTGTAGATATTTACATGTTCATAGAGATGGCGGTGTAGATATTTCCATGTTTGTACAGATAGCAGTGTAGTTATTTCCATGTTTATAGAGATACCAGTGTGGATATTTCCATTGATATACAGATAGCTGTGTAGATATTTGCATGTTCATACAGATAGCGGTGTAGATATTTCCATCTTCATACAGATAGCGGTGTAGATATTTCCATGTTCATACAGATAGCGGTGTAGATATTTCCATGTTCATACAGATAGCGGTGTAGATGTTTCCATGTTCATACAGATAGCGGTGTAGATATTTCCATGTTCATACCGATAGCGGTGTAGATATTTCCATGTTCATACCGATAGCGGTGTAGACATTTCCATGTTCATACAGTTAGCGTTTTAGATATTTCCATGTTCATACAGATGGTGGTGTAGATATTTACATGTTCATACAGATGGCGGTGTAGATATTTCCATGTTCGTACGGATGGCAGTGTAGATATTTCCATGTTCACACAGGTGGCAGTGTAGATATTTCCATGTTTATACAGATAGCAGTGTAGTTATTTCCATGTTTATAGAGATAGCAGTGTATATATTTCCATTGATATACAGTTAGCTGTGTAGATATTTGCATGGTCATACAGATAGCGGTGTAGATATTTCCATGTTCGTACAGATAGCGGTGTAGATATTTCCATGTTCATACAGATAGCGGTGTAGATATTTCCATGTTCATACAGCTAACGGTGTAGATATTTCCATGTTCATACAGATAGCGGTGTAGATATTTCCATGTTCATACAGATGGCGGTGTAGATATTTCCATGTTTGTACGGATGGCAGTGTAGATATTTCCATCTTCATACAGGTGGCGGTGGAGATATTTCCATGTTTATACAGATAGCAGTGTAGTTATTTCCATGTTAATAGAGATAGCTGTGTGGATATTTCCATTGATATACAGATAGCTGTGTAGATATTTGCATGTTCATACAGATAGCGGTGTAGATATTTCCATGTTCGTACAGATAGCGGTGTAGATATTTCCATGTTCATACAGATAGCGGTGTAGATATTTCCATGTTCATACAGATAACGGTGTAGATATTTCCATGTTCATACAGACAGCGGTGTAGATATTTCCATGTTCACACAGTTAGCGGTGTAGATATTTCCATGTTCATACAGATGGCGGTGTAGATATTTCCATGTTCATACAGATGGCGGTATAAATATATCCATGTTCGTACAGATGGCTGTGTAGATATTTCCATGTTCATACAGATAGCGGTATAGATATTTCCATGTTTATACAGATGGTGGTGTAGATATTTCCATGTATATAGAGATGGCGGTCTAGATATTTCCATGTTTACAGAGATAGTGGTGTAGTTATTTCCAAGTTTATAGAGACACCGTTGTAGATATTTCCATGTTTATACAGATGGCGGTAAAGTATTTCCATGTTTATACAGATAGCGGTGTAGATATTTCCATGTTTATACAGATAGCAGTGTAAATATTTCCATGTTTATAGAGATAGTGGTGTAGATAATTTCAATTTTATGCAGATAGCAGTGTAGATATTTCCAAGTTGATACAGATAGCGGTGTAGTTATTTCCACGTTTATAGAGATGGCGGTGTAGATATTTCCATGTTCATACATAGGACGGTGTAGATATTTCCATGTTTATAGGGATGGCGGTTTAGATATTTTCATGTTTACACAGATGGCGGTGTAGATATTTCCATGTTTACATAGATAGCGGTGTAGACATTTCCATGTTTACACAGATAGCGGTTTGGATATTTCCATGTTTATGCAGATAGCAGTGTAGATATTTCCATGTTAAAACAGATAGCGGTGCGGATATTTCCATGTTTATTCAGATAGCGGTGCGGATATTTCCATGTTTATACAGATAGTTGGGCAGATATTTCCATGTTTATACAGATAGCGGTGTAGATATTTCCATCTTAATACAGATGGCGGTGTAGATATATCAATGTTCGTACAGATGGCGGTGTAGATATTTCCATGTTCATACAGATGGTGGTGTAGATATTTCGAAGTTTATAGAGATAGCGCTGTAGATATTTCCATATTTATAGAGAAATCTGTGTAGATATTTCCATGTATATTCAGATAGCTGTGTAGATATTTCAATGTTCATGCAGATAGCGGTGTAGATATTTCCATGTTCATCCAGATGCCGGTGTACATATATCCATGTTCATACAGATGGCGGTGAAGATATTTCCATGTTCATACAGATGGCGGTGTAGGTATTTCCATGTTCATACAAATGGCGGTGTAGTTACTTACATGTTCATAGAGATGGCGGTGTAGATATTTCGAGGTTCATACAAATGGCGGTGTAGATATTTCCATGTTCATAGAGATGGCGGTGTAGATATTTCCATGTTTGTACAGATAGCAGTGTAGTTATTTCCATGTTTATAGAGATACCAGTGTGGATATTTCCATTGATATACAGATAGCTGTGTAGATATTTGCATGTTCATACAGATAGCGGTGTAGATATTTCCATCTTCATACAGATAGCGGTGTAGATATTTCCATGTTCATACAGATAGCGGTGTAGATATTTCCATGTTCATACAGATAGCGGTGTAGATGTTTCCATGTTCATACAGATAGCGGTGTAGATATTTCCATGTTCATACCGATAGCGGTGTAGATATTTCCATGTTCATACCGATAGCGGTGTAGACATTTCCATGTTCATACAGTTAGCGTTTTAGATATTTCCATGTTCATACAGATGGTGGTGTAGATATTTACATGTTCATACAGATGGCGGTGTAGATATTTCCATGTTCGTACGGATGGCAGTGTAGATATTTCCATGTTCACACAGGTGGCAGTGTAGATATTTCCATGTTTATACAGATAGCAGTGTAGTTATTTCCATGTTTATAGAGATAGCAGTGTATATATTTCCATTGATATACAGTTAGCTGTGTAGATATTTGCATGGTCATACAGATAGCGGTGTAGATATTTCCATGTTCGTACAGATAGCGGTGTAGATATTTCCATGTTCATACAGATAGCGGTGTAGATATTTCCATGTTCATACAGCTAACGGTGTAGATATTTCCATGTTCATACAGATAGCGGTGTAGATATTTCCATGTTCATACAGATGGCGGTGTAGATATTTCCATGTTTGTACGGATGGCAGTGTAGATATTTCCATCTTCATACAGGTGGCGGTGGAGATATTTCCATGTTTATACAGATAGCAGTGTAGTTATTTCCATGTTAATAGAGATAGCTGTGTGGATATTTCCATTGATATACAGATAGCTGTGTAGATATTTGCATGTTCATACAGATAGCGGTGTAGATATTTCCATGTTCGTACAGATAGCGGTGTAGATATTTCCATGTTCATACAGATAGCGGTGTAGATATTTCCATGTTCATACAGATAACGGTGTAGATATTTCCATGTTCATACAGACAGCGGTGTAGATATTTCCATGTTCACACAGTTAGCGGTGTAGATATTTCCATGTTCATACAGATGGCGGTGTAGATATTTCCATGTTCATACAGATGGCGGTATAAATATATCCATGTTCGTACAGATGGCTGTGTAGATATTTCCATGTTCATACAGATAGCGGTATAGATATTTCCATGTTTATACAGATGGTGGTGTAGATATTTCCATGTATATAGAGATGGCGGTCTAGATATTTCCATGTTTACAGAGATAGTGGTGTAGTTATTTCCAAGTTTATAGAGACACCGTTGTAGATATTTCCATGTTTATACAGATGGCGGTAAAGTATTTCCATGTTTATACAGATAGCGGTGTAGATATTTCCATGTTTATACAGATAGCAGTGTAAATATTTCCATGTTTATAGAGATAGTGGTGTAGATAATTTCAATTTTATGCAGATAGCAGTGTAGATATTTCCAAGTTGATACAGATAGCGGTGTAGTTATTTCCACGTTTATAGAGATGGCGGTGTAGATATTTCCATGTTCATACATAGGACGGTGTAGATATTTCCATGTTTATAGGGATGGCGGTTTAGATATTTTCATGTTTACACAGATGGCGGTGTAGATATTTCCATGTTTACATAGATAGCGGTGTAGACATTTCCATGTTTACACAGATAGCGGTTTGGATATTTCCATGTTTATGCAGATAGCAGTGTAGATATTTCCATGTTAAAACAGATAGCGGTGCGGATATTTCCATGTTTATTCAGATAGCGGTGCGGATATTTCCATGTTTATACAGATAGTTGGGCAGATATTTCCATGTTTATACAGATAGCGGTGTAGATATTTCCATCTTAATACAGATGGCGGTGTAGATATATCAATGTTCGTACAGATGGCGGTGTAGATATTTCCATGTTCATACAGATGGTGGTGTAGATATTTCGAAGTTTATAGAGATAGCGCTGTAGATATTTCCATATTTATAGAGAAATCTGTGTAGATATTTCCATGTATATTCAGATAGCTGTGTAGATATTTCAATGTTCATGCAGATAGCGGTGTAGATATTTCCATGTTCATCCAGATGCCGGTGTACATATATCCATGTTCATACAGATGGCGGTGAAGATATTTCCATGTTCATACAGATGGCGGTGTAGGTATTTCCATGTTCATACAAATGGCGGTGTAGTTACTTACATGTTCATAGAGATGGCGGTGTAGATATTTCGAGGTTCATACAAATGGCGGTGTAGATATTTCCATGTTCATAGAGATGGCGGTGTAGATATTTCCATGTTTGTACAGATAGCAGTGTAGTTATTTCCATGTTTATAGAGATACCAGTGTGGATATTTCCATTGATATACAGATAGCTGTGTAGATATTTGCATGTTCACACAGATAGCGGTGTAGATATTTCCATCTTCATACAGATAGCGGTGTAGATATTTCCATGTTCATACAGATAGCGGTGTAGATATTTCCATGTTCATACAGATAGCGGTGTAGATATTTCCATGTTCATACAGATAGCGGTGTAGATATTTCCATGTTCACACAGATAGCGGTGTAGATATTTCCACGTTCATACCAATAGCGGTGTAGATATTTCCATGTTCATACCGATAGCGGTGTAGACATTTCCATGTTCATACAGTTAGCGGTTTAGATATTTCCATGTTCATACAGATGGCGGTGTAGATATTTACAAGTTCATACAGATGGCGGTGTAGATATTTCCATGTTCATACGGATGGCAGTGTAGATATTTCCATGTTCATACAAGTGGCGGTGTAGATATTTCCATGTTTTTACAGATAGCAGTGTAGTTATTTCCATGTTTATAGAGATAGCAGTGTATATATTTCCATTGATATACAGTTAGCTGTGTAGATATTTGCATGGTCATACAGATAGCGGTGTAGATATTTCCATGTTCGTACAGATAGCGGTGTAGATATTTCCATGTTCATACAGATAGCGGTGTAGATTTTTCCATGTTCATACCGATAACGGTGGAGATATTTCCATGTTCATACAGATAGCGGTGTAGATATTTCCATGTTCATACAGTTAGCGGTGTAGATATTTCCATGTTCATACAGATGGCGGTGTAGATATTTACATGTTCATACAGATGGCGGTATAGATATTTCCATGTTCGTACAGATGGCGGTGTAGGTATTTCCATGTTCATAGAGATGGCGGTGTAGATATTTCCATGTTTATGCAGATAGCGGTATAGATATTTCCATGTTTATACAGATGTTGGTGTAGATATTTCCATGTTTAAACAGATGGCGGTCTAGATATTTCCAAGTTTACAGAGATAGCGGTGTAGTTATTTCCAAGTTTATAGTGACAGCGTTGTAGATATTTCCGTGTTGATACAGATAGCGGTGAAGATATTTCCATGTTTATACAAATAGCGGTGTAGATATTTCCATGTTTATACAGATAGCAGTGTAGATATTTCCATGTTTATAGAGATAGTGGTGTAGATAATTTCAATTTTATACAGAGAGCAGTGTAGATATTTCCAAGTTCATACAGATAGCCGTGTAGATATTTCCACGTTTATAGAGATGGCGGTGTAGATATTTCCATGTTCATATAGAGGACGGTGTAGATATTTCCATGTTTATAGGGATGGCGGTGTAGATATTTTCATGTTTACACAGATGGCGGTGTAGATATTTCCATGTTCATACAGATAGCGGTGTAGATATTTCCATGTTCATACAGATAGCGGTGTAGATATTTCCATGTTATTACAGATAGCGGTGTAGATATTTCCATGCTCATACAGGTGGCGGTGTAGATATTTCCATGTTTCTACAGATAGCAGTGTAGTTATTTCCATGTTTATAGAGATAGCAGTGTATATATTTCCATTGATATATAGATAGCTGTGTAGATATTTGCATGTTCATTCAGATAGCGGTGTAGATATTTCCATGTTCATACAGATAGCGGTGTAGATATTTCCTTG